>NC_045788.1:24558920-24768271 GCF_009873245.2 Balaenoptera musculus
GCCATAAAAATCAACCTGTTATTTATGTTCTCCATAATGTAACCACTTAATTTTCTGCTTTTTAAATTGACCTTTAAGCCTTATTTACAATGACATTCAACACTTGCAACTGAGAACTTGTGCTGGGGAATAATGATTACAGCTGGGTTAAATTTCCTTGCGTCCTTTTTTGTAACCAATTCTCTTGAGTGACCTTTATAAACAACTGAAATTAACATTGATTGAAGTGGTTTCAGGCTGATCTTCCCCAAACAGTTCTTTGTCCTCCAACATGATACTACTGAAATAATGTCCTATGAGATTTGAATTTAAGGTTGCTATCCTTTTTGGAGGGATAAATAATTTTGAGGGTAAAAAAACCCAAACTCTTACCTTATGTTCTAGCATATAGGAAACTGTCCCTTAACTTTCTCCCTAGGAAGGACTGCGGTATCAGTTGTTAAAATTTGCCTTATTACACATATATTAATAATATCATTTAATCTCCATAGCAGGGCAAATATTAATCCTACATTACAGATGAAGAGAATGAAGTTCCAAGAAATATAGCATTACATGGCTTGACATTGGGCCAAGTCTAGCCAAGTGGTTTTCCCTAGAATACGATAAAAACAAAATACAAGAACCTCTGAAAGTTGCTAAGAGGGTAAATCTTAAGTATTCTCACCACAAAACAGAAATGGTAATTATGTAATGTGATGAAGGTGTTAGCTAATGCTAGGGGGTAATCATTTTGCAATATATACATGTATTTTCAAGTCCATATGTCAGTTATATCTCTAAAGCTGGGGGAAAAAAGAAATGTGTACAATGAACTCACAGTACGGTTATAATATCAGAAAAATAAAAGACCACCAAATTAAATATTTTTTTTAAAAATACAGTAACCTGGAGCGGATAAATGCGCTCACCTTAGCTCCTGGACGAGAGGGAGGATGCGGCAGTGACTGCGTTCTGAAAAGCGAGGAAGCAACTAAAGGAGTCGGTGACCGATAGAGCAAGAGCCGTGCCACGCCGGGGCCTAGTGGCCGGGCCAGACTTTGACTATTTTCAGCGTCACTCTTTCACGCCGGCAGAGGTGGCCCAACATAACCAGCCGGAAGACCTCTGGGTGTCTTACCTGGGAAACGTGTACGACCTAACGCCGTTATTACAGGAGTACAAGGGAGACCTGCTGCTGAAACCCATCGTGGAAGTTGCGGGCCAGGACATCAGCCACTGGTTTGATCCAGACACCAGAGACATCGGCAAAGCACACAGATCCGCTGACCGGTTCCCTGAGATACCGCACCCCCCGGGGCCGCTTTCTGCATGTGCCGCCTCAGCTGCCCCTTTCGGACTGGGCCAATGATTTCGGGAAGCCTTGGTGGCAGGGGTCGCGTTACCAGGTGGGGCGGCTGTCCGCCAAGACCCGGAATATCTGCATCATTAACACGCTCACATCGCAAGAGCACACACCGGAGGTGGGGGCCCAGGAATCAATGTGGGAAATCCTACACAGCTATCTCCCCTGTGCTGCACATGCTGCCAGCTACGCATGGAAATATGAAGGGGAGAACCTGACATGGATTATACCCTGGAAGAGAATGGCATCTGGGATGAGGAGGAAGAATTTGATTATCTCAATATGGACAGTACACTCTACACACCTGCAGTACTGCTGTACTTCAATGATGACCTCACAGAGCTATAGAAAGGGAGATGTATGCTCATGTAGGCTCAAGACATATTTTGAGTTTAGCTGTTTCTGTGCCCTGTTGGAAAAGAGGTGGGGATGGGGTGGGGAGGGCGGTACCTGGACCTAGACCTCCATTCTGCTCTGGGAGCTGGCCTGAGGTTCCCATGCCCGACTGAAGTGTAAAGGTCCTATTCCTCGGGTTAATTACAATTTACTCTGAGAAAGTTAGGAATAATGCTAGAAGTGAATTAATTTTTAGGAATGATACAAGAAAATAAAGTATCTTAGATCAGGGAGATGTAGAAGAGGATAGTCAGATAGAGCTCAGGCAGAACTTTTCAATACTAAGAGAAGGAGAAGTCCAACACAGGGATGAGGGATGGAAGAACTTTTCTGGCAATGATGGAAATGGGATGGCTGCAGGAAGATGGGATTTACAAAGACAGGAATAGGAAATGTCTATCACTGGCCATATAAAACTGGCTAATCTCTCTTCTGAATAGTATTTGGCAGCTAAAACCCAAGAGGAACAAAGGAAGTGAATGGTCACCAGGTAATTCAGGCTAGATATTATGCTATATGCTTTATATACCTCATTTAATACAACTACCCATAAAACAGATACCATTACCACTATTTTACAGATGAATCTTCTGAAGCTTAGCAAGATATAATAGCACAAAAGGCACACCAGTTAGTAACCAGATTGCAAACCCAGGTCTTCCCAATTCCAAAGTCTATGTTCTTCTCAATGTCCAGGCTCATTGCACAATGGGAACCTATAGGCCTATTGTGTAGTCAGCTGTGGTGTTGTGCTTTTTTGTTTTGTTTTTTTTTAGTTACCGTCTTTGCAAGGGACTTAGCAGAGTTCTGCAGTGGCAGAGAGGACACAGGGAAGGCTATGTGTCAGCTGAGTCATAGCTATTGAGGCTACTTCGTGGTTAGTCGCATAGCAAAACTTTCCTCTGACTTTTCTGAGGCAAAGAGGTGGGTATATACTGACTCCAGGAAAATTAGAGTGGGAAAGGGCCTTTGGATTGGGACCGTTTAGAAGGGGGAGCAAAAAGGGGGCAACAGCATGTATATTCATGATGGGCCTGTGCCTCTGAAGGGAAGATGAGGAAGACAGGGTCGACTTTGCCAGATGGTGACTCTACAAGGAGGGGCTTGACAGAGGTGATGTAAAGAGAGGAGCTAATTAAGGCAGAAGACTCCTGGTGTTCAAAAGAGAACAACCACGGAGGGCAGTGGCCATATTTGGTCCCCTATGACCTAAGCAGGGAAGGGGAATGAGAATCACAGGTGAATTTCTTGACAGTAGCAGGCAAAGAAGAAGCAGGGAGATGTGAGCGCACCTTTGTGGAAGGTGGCGCCCTATGAGACACTGGGTAGGCTGCAGAGGAGTGTGCTGAGGGGCTGACTATGAACGGCATGGACAGAGGTGGAGACATCTGTATCCACCTGCAGTTGTTTCATGTGTATCTTGTTTGCTCAACTAAACCCTAAACTATTTGAGAACCAAAGCTATGCTACTGCTGTAACCCCAGCCTCAGGGCCTGTGCCTATGGGACCTGCGCAAACTCGTCCTTCTTCCAGAGTTTCCTACTGTAGTGCCTCTCGCCAGAAACACATCCCTCTCCGCACACACCCAGTCACTCTCCAAGTAGATTCTATCTCCTAAACATCTCTGGAATCCATCTTCTTTTCTCGAAGCTGTTATCATCACCTCTGGTCTGGGACTGCTGCAATAACTTCCTAACCAGTCCTCCCGTTTCCACTCTGTCCTCCACACACAGCAGGGTGAGCTCTGAAAAACAAACCTAAACATCTAACTTTCCTCCTTCAGATTCTTCAGTGGCTTCCAGTTGCTTTTGGAATAAAGTCCTAAATGC
Organism: Balaenoptera musculus; assembly: GCF_009873245.2. Taxonomy (NCBI): domain Eukaryota; kingdom Metazoa; phylum Chordata; class Mammalia; order Artiodactyla; family Balaenopteridae; genus Balaenoptera; species Balaenoptera musculus. The sequence continues at coordinate 24,562,491 of NC_045788.1, forward strand.
AAAGTCCTTGCATAAATCAGCCTCTACCTTGCATCACCCCTCTTTGTTCCCTGGCTTTCTGTTCACTAAAGGTTTTCTTGCCTCAGAGCCAGCACACAGGCTCTTCTCCCTGCTTACAATACTCTTCCATTTCCCACCTTGCTGATCCTAAGTGTTTCTTCCTCAAAGAGACCTTTTCTGATTTCTCGATGCAGGTCAAGACTTTCTGTTAAATCTTCTCTTAGCACCATGCCTATTTCAGAGCACTTATTACAATAGTACTGTTAAAATTATGGATGTAATTGGCTGACTGGCTGCTAGATTGTAAGCTCATGAGGGCAGAGATCGTGTCCATCTTGTTCACTGCTGTATTCCCAATGTTGGGCACACAGCTGCTGCTCAATAAATTTTGACTGAATGAACTCAAAAAAATAAAAATAAAAAATAAAAAAATAAAAATACAGTAACCTGGATAATGGCTTGAGATTAAGAGGAAGGTTTTTCTAGCAATTAGCTCTGTAATATCAAAAATAAACACAATTCTTTTATTTCTTCATTACTAAATACTTTCAAATATCCCTTGGAATTCTTTTCAAAGCCCTTTTCTTTTTTCCTGTGATAGGGTCATTTGTTACCAAATTCAAAGGTTTGAATAATCAATCTCTCAATATGCTATTTTCATATTTTTAAAGAATTTGTGCCTATGCTAAGGTGAGAAATTATCCATCTGATACTTGCTTATTTTTAACACGAAAGTGACACATCACGTCAAAGACTATTTCTAAGGAAGTTTTTGTTTTCACCGCTGAGCTGAGGTAAAGGATTTTTTTCTCCAGCATCTCAGGGGGACTGCTCAGCATGAGGAGTGCACTATTCTCAGGAGAGGGCGAGCCAGATGTTAGGTGGGATTTTGGAAGGGTCTGGGCTGAGGACTGTGAAATGCAGGCTATGTGGGTGATAGAACTACTTGCAGAGAAAGGCTGGGGAGAGAGACTCATTTTTAAATAGCTGCTCAAGGGTGAAAACGTGGAGAAGGAGAGCTGCTAATAGATGTGTGTGTGTGGAAGGGGGGTGGCTTGCTACATGATGCACAGTGTGAAATAACTGTGCCACCCTTTTAAGAAAACGCATAACACATGTGCAAGTTATTCTTCAAGTTTTTTGTAGTTTCTTTGTTCTTTAACACAGAGGTGAAAGGACTCGGTGCTTTGTGTTCAAATTCCTTTCTGGGTAAGGGAGAGAGAGCACAGAAGAGGTAGCCAAGCTAAGTTCTTTAAGCAAAGGCTGGTTCATTGGACTGACAAATCCTGGATTCAGGCCAGCCTTTCAACATTTTGCAATGCCAAATATTTCACTTTTATCCTCACTGAAGAATGATAAGACCTGAGCAAGATTCATGGTTCCTAAAATGAATGTGAGCTGGAAGAAGACACCAGTTCATGCAGAGTAAGAACTCTCTTAGATTGGACTGCTGGGCTCTTCAGCATGGTCACCTTCTCAGCTTGAACCCCACACATCAGCAGAAGCCACTTAATTAGTTTACTTTAAGAAACCACTATCACAGGAATCAGGAAAAACCCAAATTCATATAATCAGTATATCTTTCTCCTTTTAAGTGAGCCCTTGTGAGCAGCCAAATCAGAAAAAGGACCTTTGTTCAGAAGGCTCCTTGTTGGGATGAAATCAGATCAGGCAGAAACACTAACTTGAACCTCAGAAGGGGGAAGGTCTTGCTTAAAAAAAAAAAAAAAAAAGCAAAAAAACACCCTATAAAGTTCACTGGTAATACTCCCTGCATCCGTAACTATACCAGGACTCACTGGAGACCAAACACTATGAAGTCCAGCTGCTAGGTCAGCGGGTGCTCCTTGACTGAACAGCCCCACCTTATTGGCAAGCCTTTCTTGGGACATGGCGATTCGTTCAGTCTGGGGACAGCCAAGACTCCTGTCTTTCTAGTTACTTTGCATATGTCCTCTGCTTTGATCATCAAGTTTAACTGTACATAAGCAATCTTATTTCCTTACTTTCCTACACCTTGCTGAGGCCCACAGTGCAGGTGCCTGAGAAAATACTCCCATTCCCTCCTAAACAGCAGGGCTATAATTTCTGTATGAGAAGCTATGCAGTCACTCATTCCTTTCTAAAAAGAACTCTCCCCTAAATTTCTATTTCTCCTTATTACTTAATTTTAAAGACTCTAAGAAACCTATATAAACTTAAAGGTATAAAGATCTATAACAAAATTAAATTATATTCCTTCTTAAGGTTTAGGCTTTGAACATTAGTAGAAGATATGGCTTTGTAAGTATCTGTGTCAACATCTCATTTTGCTCCCTTTCCACATTTTTAGAGTCAATAGTAAATTCTTCCCTAATCTCCTCTTCATTAAGTCCAAATGGAATTCTAGCCTATCAACCACTTATGTTTATTTATTTGTTTTTATTTTTGTTCTTGTTCTGCATAAAGTTAAAAAATGGGGGGGAATGCATTTTAGAAGGCTCTGTGCTTCCTGGGGCAATGCAGTATCACAGCAATCACTAAGTCTAAGTGTCCTGGAAAAAAGGTCTGGAAAACATTTACTCTGCCTACTTATATATTGGGCCTGTTTCCATGGCATTCCCAGATTTAAGTAATGCATGGGGCCCTTCTCTACCCATTCCGATTAATTATTCATTCACAAATATTTACTGAGCATCTCTACTCTGTGTCAAGCACTGTATGAGGTACAAGTCATACAAAAGAGAACAATGAAGTTTATATCTAGAGACAGTGTCTACAAAATTTTTAAACTGAGCAATACTATTAGGAAAAAAGAAGCAGTACATCCATTATTTATTTATAAGTAACATACATGTGTTCCTGGACTAATATTGTATATATTATAAGAATTCATAAAAATAGCCATTTTAAATGGATCAGATTTTCAAAAGTTAACAAGAAATATATGTTCTAACATTTTCTCCCCACACATCACTGGATCAATTTGCATAGCAATTAAGGTGTGGAGGTGCCCTACTTTGAAGACCATTGAAACTGTTGACCAATGTTTAATGCATCTGTCATTGACATTGAAACAGTGAATTTGTAAAGTGGAAGTGTATTTTTTGAACTATTTTACAGATGAATAGACCTCTTTCAAAATGTTATGTGAATTTAAGAATTATATGTCAATGTAGGAAAACAACTTAAGAAGAAATATATTTTTCTTCAAACTTCTGCAATTTCCCAGACACAAAATTATGCTATGTTATGATTTCCGATTGGTAACAAATAATACATGGCATGAAATGAGTATCTCAACTTGGAATTTAGACAGAGAATATAAATATTTTATTTTACAGTTCTACTTCTTTACCTCTGTATTAATATGAATTAAATTTAATGACATGCCAATACAATATATAATATAGTCATTACACAGCATCTTGTAAACAAATAAAACATTAACTGATTAATAATTTTGATTCTTTACTAAATTTTTCTTTAACAAATAATGGAGGTATTGTTGCTTGTTGTCATAACTCATCTTACTGCTACACTAATAACTCTTTTAAGGAAGACTTTTCAGAAGATGAATAAAAAAGGCAACAGCCATAGACCTAATTGCTAAGGATGTGTTGGGTAAAGGGAAACATCTTGTCATTTTTTAAATATACTAAAATCTTAAAATTTAAAAATATATACATATTTGTAAATAAATGTATATTTGTGTATGTTTGTATCTATAAGCCATAGGATTTGAAAAGAGAATGAAGTGAAGCTACATGGGAAATTCCCTTAGTAGGAAAGCAAATCTTCGAGATTAAGTATGAAAATAAAATACTGGAGGTCAACAGGGAGAAAACAGTTCCTTGAGAAACTTCAGTAATCAATCCCCAAAGCTTTTAAAAGCCTCATTTTAGATCTGATGTGGAATCGGAATATTTTAAATGGAAAAAACATTACTTCAAGTGAAAATTTTTAGCTGGACTATTAAAAAAGGGGATGGCTATATTTGAGTTCTCTTGATCTCAAGGAAACTGAAATTCATATTACTACGTGAAAGAACCTTTACCTAGAAAGGTTACATACTGTATGTTTCCGATTATATGACATTCTGGAAAAGGCAAAACTATGTAGACAGTAAAAAGATCAGTGGTTGTCATGGGTAGGAGGGTGGCAGGGGTGAACAGGCAGAGCGCAGAGGATCTTTAGGGCAGTGAAACTATTCTGTATGATACCACAATAGTGGATACTTGTCATTACACATACGTTGAAACCCGTAGAATGTACAACACCAAGAATGAACCCTAATATAAACTATGGACTTTGGGTGCTTATAATGTGTCACTGCAGGTTAATCAACTGTAACAAATGGTGGGGGATATTGATAAAGAGGGAGGCCATGCATGTGTGGGAGCAGGGAGTATATGGGAACTCCGGACTTTCCGCTCAACTTTGCTGTAAATCTACAATTGCTCTAAAAAAATAAAATCTTAAAAAAAATAAAGCCTATTTAAAAAATCTATAAGCTCTTGGATGCTACCATTTTTTAAAAGGAAGTAAATTTTTTTCAAGTAAAATTGTAATATTGTTTCCTCAGGTTTTAAAACATTCCACTATTGTGATTTTTAAATGAAATCATATTACTAAAATGAGCCATTTTATACATAGATGGTCCAATGAGTGTAAAAAATATTGACAAAGTTTTGGTTGGTTGAAGTACCTTTCTATAAATGCCATTGACTTTTTCCGTACTCTTGTTTGAACAAATAAAAGCAACAATTAATTGGAAAACATTTTTAGTTTGGTATGTGCTCAGAAAGACAACTCAAAATATTCAATAAAAGACCATTTTGGAGGCTATACTTTGAAGTAAAGCAGAAAACTGAATGAAAAGCAGATAATAGACCAGGATAGAGGGAACTGTGAGACAAAGGATCAAATAAAAATTATTGGACATCCCCAAGAACCTTCCAATGGCTTAAATGTGTCCTACAAATAGTTTCAAAGATCTGTAATTTTTATCCTTAAAGCAAGATCTAAGGGGGGAAAAATGCTTTGCTTTTTGTGTTTCTATAGTATTTACCTCACTACATAAAAATGTTAACATGAATTTCTCCTCTTATAATAATGATGTCTCAGAAGTTTTGATGTTGTAAGTAACAGAAAACTAGACGTAAACCGTGTGACACACTGCTAGTTGTCTCCTAAATCTATCTCCCCCTTCTTGCTTAGTAATCAAGTTTTAGGTAGGCATGCAGATGGAGACTACAGTTCCCAGTCTGCTTTGTAGCTTGATAGGACCATGTGATTAAATTTAGACCAATATGTGAATAGAAATAACGTTTGCCATTTCTAGGCTTTGGTTTTAAAAACACTGGGGATATATCTCTCCAGCTTCTCTTTCCCCTTTTCCTATAGGCTGGGGTATAGACATGGCAGTGACCCAGCTTCAACTATTCCCCAAAAAGAGGTAACCCTAGTGATAGCAGAGGAATAAAATGGAGGGTTCTTGGTCCCTGGACAGCCTCATGGAGCAGAGCTGCTTCCTCAGCCTTAGATGGTCAAGTCAAACTATAACACAAGAAAGAAATAAACTACCATCTTATTTTAGCAACTAATTTTGGGTTTCTTTTTTTTTTTTTTTTTTGGTCTCTTTGTTATAGCAGCTTAATATTTACCCTAAGACAGAACAAATTTAAAAATAAAAGGGATTTACTGACTAATGAAACTAGAAAGTCTAGGGTTTCTGTGGGCTTCAGGATTGGTTTGATCAAGGAGTCATTCCTTTCTAGGTCTCAGTCTTCAATGTATTAGCCTCATTCTGAGTCTGGCTTTCCTACAGTGGTACAACCATTAACCAATCACTGAGATCCAAACATGAGAATATAAAATCTACTTTGAGCCTGAACTTCATGCCTCACCCTAGAGCCAGGGGTGTATGAAGTCATTGTGTCTACTAAAATGAAAATTCAGGGAAGTTTCTAAGAAAAGAAAAATAAAGGCTGGAGAGAAAGTCACACCACAATATTCACTACATGTGATTCTCAAAATTCTCATTCACTGGGAATTTTAAAAAAAAAGAAAGAAAAGAAAAATGTTCCCAGGTCTGCCCTTTCTCTGTAACCCCAGCCACTCCGAGAACCTCTGCCTAATAAACTGTGAGCTTCTTATTTGTTTTTGCTTCCCCAGGACTTAGGATATGTGCCAGGCACACAATAGAACCCAAGAGATATTTGTTTAATTGAGTTCATTTAAATTAAGTTTGAAAGAATAATTAGGAGAAAAGAGAAATTGTATTTAGGCAAAATTTCAGGTTACATTTTTTTAACTTCAATTTTAAGTTTGGGATATTAGGGGACTAGGCTGAATGAAATATCTTTGAAGAAAAACAGGAGTCTCTTGGATAGATTAATATTTTTTAAAAAATGTAAAGGGAAGATATAGAAATCATTCACCTTTCTTTCATGAGGCTTTTGTTACACTCCACCAGGGGAAGAGTGAGGTGGGATGCTGACTGCCAACAGCGATAGGCAGTATGGAATATTTGCTGAAGGGATTAAAGTTGCAGAGGGCATAGTCCATCTCTAGCCAGGACCCCAGCTGACAATTATAGACAGAATTGTGGTGTTCAGAGCTGGAGAGCAGGCCAGGAAAGCAGCACCATAAGAATGCTGTCTTGAGGAACTTATTCCATTCACATTCTGCCCCTTCTCAAAAGCAACTTGGAAAGCAAGAAAACTCTAGACCATACAAAGTATAATTATTATCATTCCAGCCTCTGAAGTCCATCTTGTCTGTGCAGACACATTACAGAAAATCACACCCTTCAGGCTTCTCCCAGAAACCGTATGTTCAGGGCCTACAATGTTCCACTTGAGCAAGAGCGTTTGGCTTTGTGGCTACATCCCTGTGGCCCACTGTCAAAGGAAACATCTTTTCTTTTTCTTTTGACTAGGCTGAGCTAACCATAGGGTAAGGGCTGTGGAGAACCAGATTCCAATCCTCGGCTGGCTTTAAACATACTACTTAGGAGAGAAAGCCTAATAAAGCAAACAGTGGTGAATGATGAAAGATGTGTACATCCTATAGACATTAGATCATAAACTTCTTGACAGAATTGTCTGTCTAATTTGGTCTCTTGGTCCTCTAACAATGAGCTCAAAGAATAAAAAATGTTTCTTTTTATGAAAAGTTCTTCATACAGAATAGCTATGCTGTTTAAGTGAACTGTAGGCAGAGTAAATAAAATTGTAGTAGCTAATTGACAAGTCCTAAGATGTTCCTAAAGTGTTGGAAGATATTTTAAAAATCGCCTTAAGAAAGCATTGCTAGATGCTTGAAAGTGATATCTAATCATTATTATTAATAAATATATAATCACTAATCTGTTTTATATTCATTTGTCCCAAACTAGTCCTCAAACAGTAATCATTCCATTTTATATATTCGTTAACAATAAAAAAATAGACATAAAATATGTCTTTTACAGGCAAAATTAATCTATTGTGGTAGAAGTCAGAATAATTTTTTGTGACTTTCTGTCTGAATTAAAAAAAAAAAATCCCACAAGGACTCAGAGGCAAAGAATATACAAATCAATTTTCACTGCAAAGTAAAGGAGCTGTTACAGTGGAGGATTACTGGACTGAATGTCAATATTATGACATAGTATGAGTGTGTTTCATGTTTGGTAATTGCAATCATTGTTGCTTTTGTTGTGGTCATCCATGTACAATGCTTGGTGTCAGTCTATTTATCTCTTGTAAAAATAAAATACAGTGTGTGTGTGTGAAAAAAATAAAAAATAAAAAAAAAATTAAAAAAAATGAGAAGGATGGGTATCAACAGGGAAGGGGCAGAAGGGAACTTTCTGGCAGGGTGGAAATGGCTATATCTTGATCTGGTGATGGTAACAGAGGTTTATATGTTTGTAAAAATTCATCAAGCTTTCCTTTTAAGATTTGTGTATTTTACTGTATGTAAAAGATATCTTATTTTAAAATATTTTTAGAGTATGTATTTTGCTTAGGCGAAATCCTAGATTTAGATGCTTTTGGCTTCAAAGATTCATTTTATCTGTAACAGCATGAGCATAAATACTACATGGTATGTTGCAGAGGCAGCATTTTCTTCACGTATGGGCAAAAACTCCTGTGGAAATTCTCATCACATTCCACACAATAAATTAGTTCCTGAGGTTGGTTAATATCGCTGGAAATTAACAATCTTTTAAGGTAGTTTTTTTAAAATGGTAAACTAAGAAAGTCCTGCAACTCCAGCTAATTTTGCTGCAGTTTTGCAGCAGTGAAAATATATCTTTGTCTGTAGTCCAACCACCATAAAATCCTGTATCCCTGAGATTATAAACTTGTGGCTATGATTATGTCACTGGTTTAAATAAAACTCTTTCAATATAGTTAAATTTTGAGAATAAATACAAAATTAGAAGGAAAAAATAATATATGGTACACCCAAAATTTTGAACACAAAATTCAGTGTTAGGATCAACTCAAAACATGATTTTGTTTTTTTCATTCCTTTTTGACACTCCCACCCCTACTCCTCAAAACACAAAGCCTGTTTAGGACATCAATCCCTCCACATACAATTATTTATTCAGTGCTTGTAAGTTCCTAGGCACTGGGGCAATAAAGGAAAAGAAAGTAATGGCCCTTTCCCCAGAGAATTTGCAATCTAAATGAGGAGACAGAACAACTCATTTAAAAATCATTACTTTTAAAACATTTAAAATTTATTTTATTTTATTATTATTAAATTACCATTTAAAGAAAATAATGATAAAAGATATCATACATAGTGGTATGCTGGTAAATGCTTAACAACTGGCTCTCCAGGAAAATGAAAAAGCCTTGATTTGTAGCTTTTGCCAATTTCTATGTTGTAAATACTCTCACCATGGCCTGATATCAAGGTACTAATATGAAATCAAGTGGCTGGCAAAATTCCTCCAATTTTGACCACCTGCTCTCATGAGTTGGTATATACCGGTTCTGGCACACCACTGCTTCAATATCTAGTGAGAATGCAAATTATTTCTATAGCAGCTTCAAACCATGTAGAAATATCAAAAAATTCACTTTATTAAGCATCTACTAAAAATCAAGTACTGTGTTAGATATTAGGAACAAAGAAGATTAATTATAGTCTCTGCCCTCAAGGATTGTATAATCCATGAGAGTGGGATTAGATAAGTAAGCCACAGACTATAAATACGGTTAGTAAATGCCATGGTAAGGGAAACGCAAAGGAGGGAGCAAGTAACCGGATAATGGGTCAGAAATGCTTCCAAGTGGAGGTGATACTTGAGTTGAACGTTGGACACAGGTAAGACGTACTTCCTCTCAAGCACTATTGGTGACCTGACTTCAGCAGATCTAACACTTCGAGGCAGGCAAAAGTTATTTACCAGAAATTTTGGGAAATGCCTTATTATTTTTTCCTTATAAATCTGTTCAAAGGTAACAATTTTAAATAAATATTCAAATCAATTGATAGATGACAAAAATAATCAAGTGAAATAGTAGCAGTTTTCCTAGTGATTAAAACCAAATATCTTAATACCTTTTACCAGCATTTCCTAAAGTAAGTTCCATGGAGTGTTAATAAGTCATGTTCAAAATAAAATGTCACGGTTAAGTAAGCTTGGGAAACATTTAGTGAAGAAAGTTAAACAGGTTAGTTACTGCCAGTACTTCCCAGAGGCTTTAATCTTCCCCTGTGCATTGTGATCCTTTAAGAGTGGGTTATAACATGACTCCTTTGCAGAGACTCATAGGATTAGTGTTCCAAGAAGTAGACTTCAGGAATTATAAAAGTATAAATGGCTCATTAAAAGAGTTTTAAAGGGATTTTTTCCCAACAGATTCTTTGTGACACATACCTAGTCAAAACAGTAATATCTCTGTCATTAAGATACCATGAAAAAAATCACCACTTTAGTTCTACTTCATCATCTCTCAATTATAGCATGGGTAGCATAACACCTGACAATTGAGAATAATTTAAAATATCTCTAGAATCGGAACTTCCCTGGCAGTCCAGTGGTTGGGACTTCGCCTTCCAGTGTGGGGGGATGCGGGTTTGAACCCTGGTCGGGGAGCTGGGATCCCACATGCCTCGGGGCCAAGAGACCGGGACAGAGAGCAGAAGCAATATTGTAACAAATTCAACAGACATTAAAAAAAAAATGGTCCACATCAAAAAAAAAACAAATCTTTAAAAAAAAATAAAGTATCTCTAGAATGGTAGTAAAGGTGGTACCAAACGTGAATAAATACTACGCCACTTGTTAAGCCCTAATGGCATTTGGTGAGGTGACACAACAAACCTGTGCCTCCAAATCTTGGTTCATTGCCAGTATCAAGGCTGAACTTATGAATAATGAATTTTCTCTATGGTAGGAATTGCCAGAATGGCTCTTTTGTCCTCATTTTCCACAGGGCAGCTTTTGGTACCATCTTTATAAATTCCTTTCTTATTTACTTTTTAAGGCATTTCTTGGAGTCCTCTAATAAAGAGACATCCACCACCCACACACCCCCAGGTTTAGTCAATACTTAGCAGACTTATCAGCTGTTTTCTAAGTGACAATCAGCAGGAAGCTTGCCCTGAGAGAATATATATAGAAGCAAGACACTTGCGTTTGGAGGAGAGGGGAAAGATTTGTGCACAGTGTGGGTTTCCCTTAGAACACAGCAGTCAGGTTTGGTAGGCAGTGAATTATCTGTGTCTGGGAGAGGCACTCCAAAGTTGGAAGAATTTCTCCCTCCTTCTAGCTTCTCATCTCCTATTGGTGTCACACAAATGTCCAGTGGTGATGTAGTGTGTTAAGGTCAGCCTCCCAGGAGACAGAGGAGGGCAGAGAAGGGAGAATAAGGACGTGAGGGCCCACGAAGCATAATCAGCACATCTTCAAGGCTAACTAAACAGGGATAGATGCTACCATTTTGAAATTTCTTCTCCCTAATTTATGTTGACAGATGTTTACTTATTACCCAAAACAGAATATATCTAGTATCTTCAGTGTGTTTAGACCTAGGCCAAACAAATGCAGCCCACTGTTGCTTGCTTTGGTAAATAAAGCTATGTTGGAATCCAACCACACCTATCAACTCTACAAAAGGCAGAGCTGTAGAGTTTCAAGAATGATTTTAGGCTTGCAAAGCCTAAAATATTTACTATCTGGTCTTTGACAGAAAAAGTTTGCCAATCTTTCCACTCAAATTTTATAAAATGTTTCCAAAGTGACTTAATGTTTATATTTTTGAAATCAGATTTTCTCTGTGAAAAGATTCAGGTTATTTTACACTAAAAAGCAAATTATAGTTAAGTCTGATAATAGCTAGGCTAGCACATGCAGCTGAAAAGTGGGAAAATAAAATGTTTGTTTTGAAAATATCCTTTTTTAAGATCACAAACATCTGGATATTTCCCAAACATCTGGAACACCAACTGATTGACTCATTATGTTTAGCCAGGCGCATTTTGTAAACAGTAGCAGTCAAAACTAAGCATTAGAGGTAAAAAATAATAATTTCATATAACATCCTTATACAAAATACTTCACATCGGCTTTCTTCTTTTAAAATGCACCAAGAAGTACAAAGAAGTCTATAATTCTGTCAGAGATTTTGGAGAATTTAAAGAATATGATATTGTCTTTTTCTTTATATCTAATTCGGTTATGAAATCTCTGTAATCTCATTGTCTGAATGATAGAAGATAATATCATTATGATGTTTTTTAAAAAGGCCTCAAAACTTAGAGTAAACAATGAACTTTTCAGTAACTATATAGTAGAGTATCAGCAAAGTGGTGTGAGGAATTTCCCATCTCCGAACAATTAAATTGAAATAAAACTTGTTCCTTGGTTGCTCAATGTCAGCTCTTTTGATGTTGGAATAGCCATTGGTTAGAGCCAAATAGATTGTCATGAAAGGGTCTGGGGCTTTGGAACCAGACTGGGGTTTGACTGCTGGCTCGAATTCCTTTTAGGCTGTTTGGGCCAGTTTCTACTTAATAAAATGGGGATAATATTTTTATTGGTGATAGATATAGTATATATGGTGCCTGAAAAAAGAATAATAATAACAATAAAACAATGGCTCCCATTTATTGACTTGCTTACTATGTGCAGGCTACCAAACTCAGTATGTCATATACTTTACATCATTTAATCATCACAAAAGCCATAAAGGTAAGTACTGCTGTTATCTGTCATTCAGAGGTGAGTTCATTGAAATGTTAACTTCCAGTTTACAAATTCTACCCTTAGAAGAGCAGCTACCAACCATCTACTGCCTACTACATGCTGGAGACTTAGCATTTATTTTCTCTTAAGGTTTAGAGAGATTAAATAGTTTGCCAAAGTTACACAGCTAATCAGAGACAGAGCTAGGGTCATAGCCCAAGAAGAAAACCCCTCAGGGCCATTGCCTTTAACCTTTACTGTACTACCTCAGCAAAAAGTAGCTATTATTATTATTATTATTATTATTACCATAGGTATCAGTTTAAAAAAATAAACATAAAATCAATGTACTAAAAAGATACACCTATGCATATGTTTGAAACTTGACAAATGTAATTAGGGAATCAAATAGTTTCAGGTATAACCTATTGAATTGAGAGCATCTATCTTTGTACTGAATTGCAAAGTAAATATGAGGACAACTCCTAAAAGTCAAAATAGAGCTACGCACTAAGCACTCCACACCTGAATCCACTTTCCCAGGACAATCCTTCTAAGGAACAGAATTTGAAATTTTGAATTCCAAAGTTACGTTCACATCTGCATCAGATATCTTAAATAGTGTGTGTTGCTGAAAAGTGATAAAGCTTGCAATTATGTCATCTCAAGCTCTGAGAAAGTAAGGTGCAGTAATGTTTGTGAAAGAGCATAGGGCCATATGCAGTCCATGTCAGAAAAATCAATTTGAGTTCCTATGTTCTTGTATCCTCACTTCAGATTGTCAGCCAGAGCGATATGCAGAAAATATATAGCTTGTCTGAGTTTGCCCTTGCCGAAATAGTCTCAGACTTATGGGATAAACAGATTAAAACTTCTATCTGAGATAGACCTTTTCCCCTCCTGATTTTTTGGTTTTGTTTTTTTTTAATCCATCATTGGATTTAGGGATGGCTGCCTGCTAACATGTCTGCAAAGAAATGGCATATAACCAAGAAAAGTGCTGCAAAAGTTTGGTTTTTATTACAACATTTGGGCAAGTTTTGAAGAAGATGTCTTCAAACAATAAAAGGTAGTGTTCCAAGAAAATCAAAAATTTTGACCACCTAACTCTCAGCAAGCCATTTCCTGCAAATTCTGCAGGAAGCATAGAAACCGGTCCACGCTGTGCACTTCAGTTGGGGACAGAAAACATTACAAATGTGAACAGCTTTTTCTGTTCTGCCTTTTCATCATTCCATTCTTTCCACACTGATAATCAACCGGTAATTGATCCTTTTTTGGGTCACCCATTCACTGGAGAGTTTCTGAACATATGGGCATGCCACCTTCTGGTGAAAGGTGTTTATCTGCCATTTACAAAGGACTGGAACTTACACGGATCCTTTAAGAAAAAGGCAATGTCCTTGATACTTCCGCTTGCATGACAAATTATTCAACTGATTTGTTTCAATAATTTTCTTTTTCCAGAATTAAAGTCAAGTATTGTTCATTATTATCATTTAATCTTAGTTTTAGCTGGTCAGTATAATGAGCAGAAAATAGCTAGGGAGAAATAAAGTCTATAGTCTGAAGGATTCCTGTCTTTCTCACACTTCCTAGGGACCTGTGGAGAATTCAAGACACAGCACCTTAATGTAGCCCCTGATTCAGAAGTCATGCTGAGAATGTACTTCATAGGTCTTAAAAACAGTCTGAATTTTGCTTTCCTTACTCTATGGTACAAGATTTGATAGCTTGAAAATAGATACTGAAGAATTTAAATTCTAAGTTCGTTTGGAAAATCTATAATGCACAAGAACTCACCTCATTTTTATGATTACTCTATCAATAGCTTAACAGTGCAAAATTAAGTTTATTCCTAAGGATAATAGACTGCTTCTATGGTAGCTTTTCATAGCTGAAGATAGGAGAGATTAAATTACCGCTTTAACAGTGAATTGCCGGGCTTCCCTGGTGGTGCGGTGGTTAAGAATCCGCCTGCCAATGCAGAGGACACGGGTTCGAGCCCTGCTCTGGGAAGATCCCACATGCCGCGGAGCAACTAAGCCCGTGCACCACAACTACTGAGCCTGCGCTCTAGAGCCCGTGAGCCACAACTACTGAAGCCTGCGTGCCGAGAGCCCGTGCTCCGCAACAAGAGAAGCCACCACAATGAGAAGCCCGCTCACCGCAATTAGAGAAAGCCTGTGCGTAGCAACGAAGACCCAATGCAGCCAAAAATAAATAAAATAAATAAATTTTTAAAAAAACAGTGAATAGTTTTAAATATTTTAATAACATGCTGATTTTTACAAGAGAACCTGAACTGTTCCCTCATCAATAGATAGGGTTGCAACATAAAACACAGGATGCCAGTTAAACTTCAATTTCAGACAAATAATAAATACATATTTTTAGTATAAGTATGCCCCCCCTACAATATTTGGGACATGGATTACTGAAAAAAGTTCCTTGTTCCTCTAAATTTCAAGTTTAAATGGGAATTCAGTATTTTCATTTGCTAAATCTGGCTTTGAATGGTTTTCAAGAGTTCAGCTGGCTATCAACACCCTTTATATTCACCCATTCATTCAGTCACTCACTCATTAATTCATTTAACAAGTATTTGAATACTTCCTATACTATTGTCAGCATGGGGAATAGTTTTGCAAAAATCCCCTACCTTAGTTGTCCATTGTAATCAGCTGGGGAACTTTTAGAAACATATTAATAGACCCCTGGATACAACCCTCAAAGATTCTGAATTACTTGTTCTGGGGTCAGTCCTGGTCATTAGACTTGTATAACCTCCCCAGGTGATTCTAATGTATGGCCAAGGTTGAGAACCACTGCTGTAGATGGAGACAAATTGTTTTTTTAGTCTTTATTTTTGCAATACCTGCACCTGCCACCAGGTGTGTCCATTAATGCTTGATTCACTCAGCATATCAACTCTCTTCATAGAAGCAAACCGCATACAATTTTAACTGAGATTTTTCCAAAGCAATATAACTTTTTTAGGCGAGCATTATACATTTTTAAATTAAACTATTTTGCCTCAATTTTAAAACTATGAGTATTTAAATAAATGCATTTATACATTCATTCAAAAATACTTATTTCTGTCTAAGCATTGGGCATTGTACCAGGCACTGGGGATGAAGCCATGAAAAAGACAAAGCTACTCTTCTTACAGGAGGGACAGACAATTCATATGGAAACAAAAAATAAATACTTCCTATGAAGAAAAAGAACCAAGGAATACAAAAAAAAAAAAAACTAAGTAGTGGAGAAGGGTAGCATTGTACAATAAAGCAATCAGGAAAAGCTTCTCAGGGGGACGTTTGATCAGACACCTGAATGAGGTGAAGGACTGAATCTGCAAAAATATCCAGTGAAAGGTAAAAGAAATAGCAAGTAGGAAGGTCCTGAAGCCAGAGAAAGCTTGGTGTACTTGTAGGAAGAGTTGGAAGGATAGTGTGGCTGGAGCAATGGTAGGGGGAGAGTGATATCAAATGAGGCTAGACAAGGGTACGTAGGCCCTTAGGCCAAGGTAAAGACATTGGGCCATATTCTGGGCTATGGGGCAACATATATGGTCTAACTTACAATGTAAAAATATCACCCTGGCTTCCATGTAGAGACTGGATGGTAGGGTAATGGTCTGGTAGGAGCAGGCAGACATTTAGGAGACTATTGCTGTGGTTTGAATAAGAGATAATGGCGACTTGGACTAGGATGGTAGGGGTAATGGTTTCAAGAAGTGGTCGGACTCAGGATATATTCTGAAAATAAACCAAACAGTTCTTGCAGATAGCTTGGATGTAAGGTGTGAAGGAAAGAGGAAATAAGACTCTGAGATTTTAGCCATCTACAAAGATGGGGCTAAAAGGCTGACACAAGTGTTCTGTTAGGGCCAGGTTTGAGGTGCCTAATGGTCGTCCCAGTGGATAGGTCATAATAGCAGATATGTGTGTATGGGGCTCAGAGGAGCAATCAAGGCTGCAGATATAAATTAGATCATCACCAGTACATGGAAGTGTACCATTTTTCTCAAGTTTAACACATTGGACTGTTTTTAAACAAAGTGGTGCAGTCATTTCCTTTCAAAGTGAAATACTTTTTCTAGGAGTTATACCCATGACCTTCTCAACTACACTGGCACCTGATGACTTATAATCCTTTACTACAGAAAATGTATATAAAAGGAAACATTGCCCCCACAACTTTTTAAATGTCCCTGGGATGAACACAAGAAGTAATTGTGAAAATTATATTGGATGATGCATGAGGCCTTTTTAGACTATAACTAAAAAAACCTTCTCATGACTAAGAAATGATCATTTTCAGCTGTAACTGCTTTTTTCTTAAAATTGTTTTATCACACATTTTAATATTCAAACAATCCAGTGGTATTTTTAAAATAGTAAGTAAATTATAAATAAAAATTAGATTTTTTATACCATTATATCTTTTAGAATGGGGTTCATACAAGTAGCATAATTTTTGATAGATTAAAAGGAGAATTTTAATATACCAACTAATCTTTATTATAATATTCACTAGAGAATATTCAGTTTGTAACATTGTTGGAAAGCTGAGTTTAGTAGAAAAAAAAGGATTTTGAGTTTCCTATTTGCCACTAAACTAGTTATATGACTGAACACAAATTGTTTAGCTGCCTGGAAACTTAGTTTTCTTATTTGAAAAAAAGGCTACTTCTAAATCTACTTCTAAGGGCTTTTGATTAGGTGAAATAGTGTATGTAAAAATATTTCATAAATAATAAAATTATACATGAAAGAAACAGTAAATAAATCATGGACTATTGTCCACATTCTTTTCTATTAATAAATATCACACATCTAGTACTTAAGAACTCAAGGCAGATGGCAATGACAATAAAGTCGCTGTGAAAAATTAGTCACAAAGTATTTTAGACTCAAAAATATAAAGTCTAAAAATCTTACCTCTTTTTTTTTTAACTTGTTTCTCTCATGTTATTACTTTATTTCTTTTTCTTGGGTTGTTAAGGTGACTGAGTTTATCTTTTTTTTTTCCTGTCTATCTTTGATAAGGATAAATGAGGAATTTGAGATGGTAAGATTAAGGAGTCAACACTGACAGATGGAGAAAGAAGAGAACTATGAAGAATTCAGATAAGGCACAAATAAACTTCAACTCAGCTCTCTTTCAAAATTTAAAGTATAAGCAATATATAATTATGTGTTTACATTAGTGATTAAAATATTGCTAAAAGCTTTTTTAAGAGAGTTAATTTTAATTAATCATCAAAACACTATTGTTGGTCAACTTAGTATGGAAACAGTTGTATTAAACAGCAATAGGATTCATTCCCATTTCCACCTCTGATACCTGGCCCTGTGAGTACTGGCTATGGAAGAAACAATACCATATATTGGATGCTGATTTAGACGCAAATAGCCTCCTGAAGAATATGAAAGTGGCACCACTTACTATTACTCCTAGTGATCCACTAGCAAAATTTTTGCTCCCTATACCTGCAACCTTACACTCTGATCTACAGGTCTGAGTTTCAAAGGGAGGAATGCTTCCAACAGGAGACACAGGTAGAACACTACGTGAAGACAGAGAACTGGAGTAACGCATCTACAAGCCAAAGAATGCTAAAAATTGCTGTAAACTACCAGAAGCGAGGAAGAGGCAGGGGAGGATCCCCCTGTATGTTTCAGAGAGAGCATAGCCCTGCAGACACCTTGATTTTGGACTTCTAGCCTCTAGATCTGTGACACAATAGATTTTTGGGTAATTTTTTTAAGCCACCTAGTTTGTGGTACTTTATTATGGCAGCCTTAGAAAAATGAGACAGCCACTGTTTTAATAAAACTTCTAGATTTAACAGGGCACAGAACTTGTTTAGAATGATTTACTATTTTCTAGGAACTATTAGCAAAGTGGCTGTGTCTCCTGTCTTTCATAAGCAGTTAAGAAGGAACAAGAAGGTAAATTGAATCAGGTAGTACAATCTTTAAGTAAAAAAAATGTTTATGCTCTCCACAATAAAGCACATTTTATTTTTCTCACTTTAAGACAACATTAGGAGATTCTAGATATGTAACAACATTGGCAAGTAGACTTGGAGAACATGAGCCAATTTTATAAGTAACAGGATGATTTAACGTCCAAGGATGTACTTTTAAACTTTACGCAAGCCAAGGGTCTACAAGACAGGAGAGGTCATTTATGTTGTCCAAACTCCTAGAGCAATATTTGATTTGGGCCAAAGAAGTACAGACACTCCAGATAGATGGGAAAAGGGAAACGGGAAATTTTAAATAATACCAGAAGGAAACTTTTAAAGGAATATAACATCCATCATTTTGTCAACAGTGATTTGGTTAAGGCTGAGATTTTAGAGCAGTTCAATTGGATTTTGAAATCTAAAATGTGGTGTTATTTTACTGCTCAAAACACATTTTAATACATTGATATAACTCAGCACTTTGTCACTAGTTAAAAACCACCAGAAAATCTGAAAAAAAATCTATAAATATCATAGTCAGAAATTCTTTAGAACTTTAAGAGAAAAAACAGAAAATTCCATTTTGTGAGAGAGAAAATCATGGCATCTGAGTTAAAGGAGAGATTCGAAAAGTGGTTCCAGGAGATAGTAACAAGAAAGATATATTCAGTAACAAAAGTGGTAACTAGAAGCTAGCAATAACTTTTTAGTTAAAAGATCATGAAAAGGCTGCTGGAAGAACCAAAAATCATAACCATATGTCAAGAGTAAGTACACAGCATAAAAAAAGAAATTATTTAGACAAAGGGACATGCTAGGAATTAGATCGTTCTCATCAAATGGTTGGACTGACTTGAAAACATTAATAGTTGGACAAAGCTTTGATGATTTAGAACCTTTACATGGTGGAAAGTAGGTGAATAAAAATGGTTTTTATACATATGGTTACCAAAGGGGAAAGGGGGGGGAGGGATGAATTGGGTATTTGGCATTAAGAGATGCACACTACTATATATAAAACTGATAAACAACAATGGCCTACTGTATAGCACAGGGAACTATATTCAATATTTTGTAATAACCTATCAGGGAAAAGAATCTGTATATTATATATGTATAACTGTATAACTGAATCACTTTGCTGTACACCTGAAGCACTGTAAATCAGCTATACTTCCATTAAAAAAAGTGGTTTTTATATTGCACTACCCAGCAATATTTCAACATTACCTTTCCCTTGAAGCTTAAGGATATCTGATAGTTGGGATTTGAGCAGATCAAGGCCCCAGAACTAGGAAATCACCCCCAGAGATGCTATCTTCTGGTGTGGAGGACCATATTTTCTAGAGGAATAAGTATAAACTATCATCTTTATATATTTATATTTAGAAAAGAGTAAATTAGTTCAAGCCATCTACTATGACCCTCTCAGAATTTTATGCCGGATCTTTTGCTTTTAGCTGGCTAAGAGAAAAAGTGAGAAGGTTGCATGAAACATTTTGCTGTCAACCCTGGAAGTGGATGTATCCCATCTACCACACTACTTTGTCTAGAATCCAGTCACAAGGCCATATTCATATTGCAGTTTGGGCCGGGAAAGGCAGTCTTCCTATGTGGAAGGAGAAGTGGGACTGGTAAGCACCCAGCAATTTCTGCAAAATAATTGACACATACAAACATGCACAAATATCTCCTATTTTCATTTTGTTGGCATTTGCAGGTATGTCTGTGCCCAACTATTAATTTTCAGCCTTTCTGGATTAGATTGGTTTTAGATGAATCTCTTGAATCTACAGTTTATACTTAGGTTTAGCTCTATGATTTGACCTAAGAGATTCCTCTTTCACTAGGTGAGTTTATTTTATTTAAATTTATTGATCTGATAGATATGTTTGCTCTTAGTTTTGTCAAATTGTTTTGTTTTCTTCTTTTAACTTTTTAATGTTTATTATAAGGTTATCTTTTTTCTTTGGTTTAGTTTTAAGCTTATTTTCTTCCTAATAATTTCAATGGTTTTCTTTTTAAAATTAATATAATCTATCCTGATTTTTTAGGCTTGAAAACTCTGTTTGTTGGCTTTAAACATGTATAATAATTTGGTTTTGTATTAAATTCTTCTGATGTTCTTTCTTTTCCTGAGGAAAATGTAAATAATGTTGCATCATCTTCTAGCACTGATTGTAACTAGGATGAATTTCTATATAATTTTCTCTTTATTTTTGGAATAAGGTAAATTTTTAGGCTATTTATTGACATTGACTTATTTGTGTAAATGTGTTCTACAACAAGATCTTGCTGAAACTGCTAAATAGTTTTCCAAAGTGTTTTACTATTTCACAATCCCACCAGCAATGTATGAGTTTCTGTTGCTTTACATCCTTGCCAACTCTTGTTATTTCTAGTTATTTTAATCTTAGCCATGTGAAACGATGTGTAGTAGTAACTCAATTGCATTTCAGTTTGTACTTTTCTGACAACTATTGATAGTGAGCATTCTTTCATGTGTTTGTTGACTACCTATATTTTTACATATTTATGTAATACATATAGTTTTATATAAAATATAATTATAATATAAATATATATTATGTGTATTATACATGTATAATTATACACACATACACACATATATATATATAAAATTTGATAGATATAACATTTTCTCCCAATATGGCTTACCTTTTCATTTTCTTAATCATGTGTTTTAAAGAGCAGAGGTTATCCTGAAAAAGACGAATAAAGTGGGAGGCATCATTTCCTGATTTCAAGCTATATTACAAAGCTAAAGTAAGTAAAACAGTATGATACTGGCATGAAAACAGACACATTGACCAAGGGAACAGAATCGAGAGCCTAGAAACATAATAAATCCACACATATATGGTCAACAAATATTTGACAAGGGAGCCAAGAATACTCAATGGAGATGACAGTCTCTTCAATAAATATCGCAGGGAAAACTGAATATTTCTAAGAATGAAATTAGACCCCTATCTTATACCTTTCACAAAAATTAACTCAAAATGGATGAAAGACTTCAAAATGAGACCAGAAGCCATAAAACTTCTAGAAGAAAACATAAGAAAAAAACTCCTTGACATAGGTCTTGGCAATAATTTTTTGGATATGACATCTAAAGCACAAGCAACAAAATCAAAGATAAACAAGTGGGGCTACATCACTAAAAAGCTTCCGTACAGCAAAAGAAATAATCAAAAAGTAAAAGAACAACCTACAGAATGGGGAAAAGTATTTGCAAACTGTATATTTGATAAGGGGCTAATATCCAAAATATATAAAGAACTCATACAACTCAATAGTATAAAAAGCAAATAATCCAATTAAAAATGGGCAAAAGACCTGAATAGACATTTTCCCAAAGAAGATATACAAATGGCCAACAGGTACATGGAAAGGTGCTCAACATCACTAATCATCAGGGACATGCAAATCAAAACCACAATGAGATAGCACATCATGCCTGTTAGAATGGCTATCATCAAAAAGATAAAAGATAAATGCTGGTGAGGATGTAGAGAAAAGGGAACCCCTGCACACTATTGTAGGAATTGTAAATTGGTACAGCCACTATGGAAAGCAGTATAGAGGTTTCTCAAAAAATTAAAAATAGAGCTATCATATGATCTAGCGATTCCACTTCTGGAAATATATCTGAAGGAAATGAAAATGCTAATTCTAAAAGATACATGCACCCCAATGTTCATAGCAACATTATTTACAATAGTTAAGACATGAAAACAGCCAAAGTGTCCATTGACAGATGAACGGATAAAGAAGTTATGATATATATACACACATATATATATATATCACCATATATATATATATGTATATGATAGAATATTATTCAGCCATAAAAAGAAGGAAATCCTGCCATTTGTGACAACATGGATGGACTTTGAGGCATTTATGTTAAGTGAAATAAGTCAGACAGACAGACAGAGAAAGAAAAATACATATGATCTCGCTTATATGTGGAACCAAAAACAAAAACAAAAAACAAATTCATAGTAAAAGAGATCAGATTTGTGGTTACCAGACGTGGGGCTGTGAGGGTAATTGGATAAACAAGTAATAGGGGTGTAATATACAACATGATGACTATAGTTAACACTGCTCTGTGGCACACTTGAAAGTTGTTGAGAGAGTAAATCCTAAGAATTCTCATCACACACACACACACACACACAATTTTTCTTTTTTTTTTGTATCTATATGAGATGATGGATGTTGACTAAATTCATTGCAGTAATCGTTTCACAAATATGTAAGTCAAATCGTTATGCTGTACAACTTAAACTTATGCGGTGCTATTTGTCAATTATATATCAATAAAACTGGAAAAATATAACAAAGATACTATTGCAAAATCTAAAAATAACTCATTTATTAAAACCACTCCAAAAGGAACCAAGACTGTGACTGTGTCATAACAAAACACATAGTAATACAGGTTTACACCAGAAAGCAGTTATCACCATGAGATCTTTTGGCACCTCTACATGTCCCTCAAGCAAGGAAAAACAATTAAGCAAGGATAAACTGGGTGAGCATTGTAAACCAACAGCTAATAATTAAGAAGAAACTGGAAAAGAGAAAAGGAGTAGGAAAGTCAGAATCATAGAATAAATGTTAAAAAAAAGAATATTAGTAGATTTCAAACTAGTCTTAAAACATATAGCTGCTCTCACATTCTACCCTGGGATGAAGTGTGGTCTTACCCTGCCAAATAGAGTTTTAAAAGCTGCAGTAATTTCCTGGCATGAAGAATTACTTCAGGATGTTAACGAAGTCAGGATGCTCTCCTTGTTAGTACCTGCAATTTATATTCAGACAATTAGATCTCAGAATCCACATGCCCACTCTCTCAATAACCTTTGTAACCAGTTCTCCAGTTACTTTAGTTCCTTACCTCATAAAATATATTTTATATATTTTATTAAATAATTTGTTAAACTATAAAATTTACAATAAAAGCATTTTAAAAAAAGTTTTCAACTTTGATAAAATAAATTTATCCTTGTTTTTTTTTTTTTTGGCCGCACCTTGCATCTTGTGGGATGTTAGTTCCCCAACCAGGGATTGAACCTGGGGCCACAGCAGTGAAAGCACTGAGTACTAACCACTGGACCACCAGGGAATTCCCCAAATTTATCATTGTTTTTGATTTCATGATGAGAACTTTTGGTGTTTTATCTCAAAAACTTTTTTCTACTCCAGTTCTGTGAAGATTTTCTCCTAAGTTTACTTCGAGAAGTTCTATGATGTTTTAGCTTTTATGTTTAGATCAATGATCCATTTCAAATTAAGTATCTGTAGTTTTTGAAAATTAAATCAATCTTTCATTTCTAGAATAAATTCCACTTAGTTATGATGTATTATTTTTATATATTGCTGAATTTATAATATTCTGATAAGAATTTTTGAATCTATGATCCTAAGGGATATTGGTCTGTAGTTCTGTTTACTTACAATGTCTCTGTCTGGTTTTAGGGTATTAGGATACTGTTGGCATCATAAAATGAATTGGATATTGGTAATAGTTTCATTACCACTATTTTCTGAAGGAGTCTGTATAAGATTAGTGATGTTTTCCTTTTAATATTTGTTTTAATCTACCAGTCCAACCGTGTGGGACTGCTGTTTCCTTTGTAAAAGGGAAGTTTTAAAATAATCAATTTCATTTTTTTAAGTAGGAGACTTACATGTTTTTTTCCCCCCATGCCAGTTTTAATTTGGTCTTTCAGGAGTATTCTATTTTATCTAAGTAGTCATAGTTTTTAACAAAATATGTCTTTACTATCCTTTTAATGTATGTAGGCTCCATAGCGTTTTCTCCTCTTTCATTCCTATCTTTGGCAATTTTTGTCTTTTTTCATTTTTTCCCGATCAGTCTAGCAAGAGGTTTATCAATTTTATTGATCTTTTCAAAGAACTAGCTCTTTGTTCAATTGATTTTCTCTATCGTTTATTTTCCATTTAATTTATTATTCTATTCCTTATTTCATTCCTCCACTTACAGTGGGTTTAATTTTTTGTTTGTTTGTTTTACTTTTTAAAATAGAAGCTTAGATCATTGGTTTTTAAATGTTTCCTCTTTTCTAATATCAGCACTTAAAGCTATAAATTTCCCTGTAAGTTACTGTAGTTGCACCCTACAAATTTCGATGTGTTATTTTCATTATAGTTCAAAAATAATATCATTTCATTCAGTTCAACATTTTTTCTAATTTACCATGTTATTTATTCATTGACCAATGGGGTATGTAGAACTGTGTAATTTAATTCTAAAATATTTAGATATTTATTTCAAGATAATTGTTGCCATTGTTTTCCAAATTAATTTCATGTGGTCACAGAATACACGCTGTATGACTTTGATTATTTTACATTTATTGGAACTTCTTTTATGGCTCAACATATGATCTATCTTGATGAATATTTCCTGCCTATTCAAAAATAAGATGTATTCTGTGTTGGGTATAGTTTTCTATAATTTCAGTTAGGACAATCAGGGTGCTATTGTTATTCATGTTTTCTAAAATCTTAGAGAAATTTTCTGTCAACTTATTTTATGAATTACTAAACTGTGTTGAAATCTTCAACAACATTTATGGATTAATTTATTTTTCCTTTCAGTTCTCTTAGTTTTTGCTTCTTGCATTTTGAAGCTCATTATTAGGCACATACACATTTAGAATTATGTCCTCTTGATTAAATGATCCTTTAATTATTATGAGATGGCATTCTTCACTTTGGTAATATTGTTTGACCTGAAATTGATTTTGTCCTATATTAATATAGCCACTTTATCTTCTTTATGCCTAAAGACCTATAATTGTCTTTATATTTAAAGTGATTATTGTGGACACCATAAAGTTTGGCCTTGCCTTTCCATCCAGTCTGAAAATCTCTACCTTTTAATTGGACTCTAAGAATATTTGTGCAGATCCAAATTTCCATCTATATTTTTATTTAGCCAAAAATAACTTCCTTTATTTTTGTAGTGCTTGTAGCTGGACTGTTAATGATATATTTTCTTAGCTTTGTCTGAAAATGTCTTTATTTTTGCCTTTATTTTTGAAGGATATTTTAACTAGATATGGAATCTGATCAATAGTTTTCTTTTTCTTTCATTATTTTGAAGATGTTTTTCCGTTGCCTTCCAGCTGATATTGTCTCTAATGAGAAGTCAATTTTAACCCTTATTAATTCCAAAGCATGGACAATGCCCCCCCTTTTTTAATCTTTGGTTCATTAAAATTTTTCTCTTTATCACTGATTTTCAACAATTCGATTTTATGTCCCTTGGTATGGTTTCTTGTGTTTGCTCTACTTGGGGCTTATTGAGCTTCATGGGACTGTGAGTTTATAATTTTCTTAAAATTTGAAAAAATATTTGACTGTTATTTCATCAAAAAAATTTCTGCTCCCCTCATTTGGAACACCATTTGTACTTAAGTTGGATCACTTGATATAGTGCCATAGCTCACAGAGTGAATATGTTCATTTATATTCAGCCCTTTTGCTCTCTGTGTTTTAGTTTAAACAATTGTTAACTGCTATATCTTTAAGTTCATTGATTCTTTATTTTACACTGGACAATCTGCCATTAAGCCCATTTATTGTTTCCTGTGTTTTTTTTTTTTTTCTTTCATTTTGGATATATTTTTCAGGTCTCAAAGTTCATTTTAGTTCTCTTTTCATATCTTTCTTTCCTCTTATAATTCTTTAAAAATATTTCTAATTGCTATTTTAAAGAATGTGTCTGCTAATATCATTATTTTATTTATGGGTTTGTTTCTATTAACTAATTGCATTCCTAGTTATTAGTTGCTTTTTCCTGCATGTCTAGTAATTTTTGATTCAATGCTGAATATGATAATTTTCATGTTGTTGAGTCTGGATTTTTAGTTTTCCTCTAAAGAATGCTGACTTTTTTGTGTAACACAATTATTCATCCATTTGAGGTTGTTTAAAAAGTTTTGTTTGTGAGGTGCTAGACTAGCCTTAATGTGGATGTAATTTAGCCTTGTTACTAAGGTAGTACCCTTTTGGGGTCTCTGCTGAATGCCTGGACTGTTCACTAATGTTACTACACTTTGGCTGGTCTGAACTCAATATATCTCAGGTCTGTCTATGCTCTACCTTCCTGCTTTTCATTCTGGAAAGTGCCTCTAGTTAGAAAGGTAGAATGATTGCTGGACTCACTTAAGTGCTTTCCCTTCTCTTTAGGATCACAGCCTTGTGCTGCCTGTTTTCTGAAGTCTGAAAACAGTTGTCTCCTATACTTTGTCCAGTTTTTTAGTTGTATGCCAGTCTAGTACTTTTTACTTACTTTATTTCTTTTTTGTCTTTTTATTGTAAAATAAAATAAAATTACAGAAAAAAACACAAAAGAAAATGAATCTTAGTGAATTATTATAAGGTTAAATACCTGCTATGGTCTGAATTTTTGTGTCCCCCCAAAATTCATATGTTAAAATCCTAATCACCAAAGGTGATGGTATTAGTAGGTGGGGCCTTTGGGAGGTGCTTAAGTCATGAGGGTGGAACCCTCACAAATGGGACTGTGCCTTATAAAAGATGCAAAAGAGAGCTCCCTAGCCCTTTCTGCCTACTGAGAAAACAAGAAAAAGTCTGTGACCTGGAAGAAGGCCCTCATCCAGCCATGCCAGTGCTGTGATCATGGACTTCTGGCCTCTAATACAGTGAGAAATAAACTTCTGTTGTGTATAAGCTACCCAGTTGTGGTATTTTGTTATAGCAGCCCAAACAGTCTAAGACTATACCTTTGTAACTACCACTCTGGCCAAGAAACAGAAATTGACTAGCCATCCTAGAAGCTTCTCTGTGTGCTCTTTCCCTCACACAGCCCCCTCCCACCCATATCTAGTTTCCCAACTTTTATAATACTCATTTCCTTGGAGTTTTTATGGTTTTCAATCACTGAAGTGGGCATCCCTAGAACCTTACCCATTTTTGTTAACTTGAATTGTCTTATAAGTCTCTTTTTATATACAGGTGTTCCCTTCATCCCTTTCTATTCTTTACTATTTGTCTGTTGAAGAACTGAGCTGTTTGTCCTGTCCATTTGCTCACAGTATGAATTTTGCTGATTACGTATTCATGGTGTAATTCAAATATTCTATTTTTTCTATTTCTTGCAAACTGTCTTCGGGATCCAGAAGCTTGATAAAACTACCTTTTTATCCCTTTGGTAAGACTATAATTTTCATCTGAAGGCACTTATAGCTTGTTTTCACTCAGTTTTGATGTGTGCAGCCATTTGTGTTCAATGCCTAGATTCATTAATTCATTGGTGTTTGTGAAATAGTGATATCCTAATGTTTTTATTAGCGGAAATAAGTTTATAAGAAGACACAAACTTATTTACTATTTACCAAGTGGTATGGTTCACTTAGGTAGGGTGACATGAATGCTTGCTGTTTTCCTTGCATTTGTTTTTAAGATAATGATTTGTGACTATAGTAGTTTCCTATGGCTGCTGTAACAAATTACCACAAACTTGATGCTTTAAAACAACATATATTTGTTCCCTTACAATGCTGGAGGCCAGAAGTCTGAAATGAGTATTATGGGGCTAAGATCAAGGTTTCAGCAGGGCCACACTCACTTCAAAGACTCTAGGTGAGAATCCCATGTCCAGGTGCTTCCTCCATCTTCTCTCTTTGACAATGTTTCCATCATATCGCCTTCTTATTTTCTGTCTGTAGTCAAATCTCCGTCTCCCTCATAAGAATACTTGTGATTATGTTTAAGACCCACCTGGATAATTGAGGATAATCTCCCCATCTAACTATTCTTTTTTTTTTTTTAATATTTATTTGTTTATTTGGTTGTGCTGGGTCTTTAGTTGAGGCAGGCGGGCCCCTTAGTTGTGGCTCAAGGGCTCCTCAGTTGTGGCATGCATGTGGGATCTAGTTCCCTGACCAGGAATCGAACCCGGGCCCCCTGGATTGAGAGCACGGAGCCTTAACCACTGTGCCACCAGGGAAGTCCCACCATCTAACTATTCTTTTTTTTTTTTTTCATCTAACTATTCTTAATCACATCTGCAAAGGCCCTTTTTCCACATACAGTAAAAATTGTATATCTCTGGAGACCTACCACAGTGACCAATGAAATCTTTAAAAAATATTATTTAATATTATTATGAACTCACAAGTTTAAACATATCTGATTGGCTTCAATCTATTGTAATTTTTATACAAACTATGGCCAATTAGAGCCTCAGTTTGACTTCTGAATCCTTGTGACATGACCCTTGTAATTTCTGATTGTTTTTCTGCTATATAATACTTCAAGATGTTCTAGTATATTTTCTGCTGTAGACCTGGAATCAATCATATCTTGAAGAAGCCTTTATGGTTTCCTTCAAAAGAAAATGATATGTCAAAAGTATAGTCTGGAAGCTAGGGTTGCTATTTGCTACTGGTTGGTGATTTTTTTTTTTTTCCCCTAGGATTTTTCAAATTCAGGACTACAGGGTTTTTAATTAACCTTTTTTATTTTACATCTTTCTTTTCACACTGAGAATCCTTATTCTCAAGGTCACAAGTAATGATAGATTTAGAATATATCACAATTGCTCATTTGTTTTATCCTTATTTTTTATCCCATATTTAAGTATCTTAAATATGTTGTTCCATTTCTTCCTGCATAAAGCATTGCTGTTAAAAAATCTGATAATTTTGATGCCCTTCTGAAATATGTACTCTTTTGCCTAGATTCCCAATGATTTTTTTTTCTTTTCCTTTAAAGTCCAATACCTTTACTAGAATATTTCTTGGTCTTAGTTCTTCTGGATATTCTCATGTAAAAGTGTGCTCTTTTAATGTATATTTCACAGTAATATTTTTCAGCAAGTTTTTAATATTTGTTCTATTCCCTAGATGTTCTTTTTTTAGGGACTCCTATATCTGTATGTTGAATCTTCTTTTTATAGCTTCAATATTTGTCATTTTCCCTCAAATCTTTTTTTATTTCTTCATTTTTTTTTTTTTTTAAAACTCCCTCCCTTTAATTTACTATTTCTTGTAAGGAATTATTTGTTGTATTTCTCTCTCTCCCTGTGTGTGTGTGTGTGTGTGTGTGTGTGTTAAGTGTTTTTCTTCTAATTTATTCTTCAGTTCTGAAATATTTTTTCTTTTATTTCTTTTTTGAGCTTTATTAGCTAATTTGAGTTTTTCTAATTCTAATTTTTGTTTTCATATCTTGTATCTTTTCATTAAGCAACATTAAGTCTCTTAGCTCATTTTGAAATGGTATGTTTCAGTTTGTATACACATTGAGCATGTCTTTCTAGTATGTTTTCTTTGCCTGCAGGGTTATTCTGTTTCTTATTGTCATCTTTTCTTATAGTTACTTGTATGTTATTTGACTTCAATAGTTTTCCAATGTTCATTTTTACATGGATTTAATTTGCATAACTTCTTAGATTTGGTTCAGATAGCTTTTCTAACTTCCCATGAGCTCCCTTTTCTATAGTTTACTACATTAGTAAAACTATAATTGCTTGCTTGGTGCAGTTACCAGCTCCGTTTCCTTCTCCCTTTTCTCTGGATCTTCTTTTTCCTTCGTCTTAGTTGTTCCCATGCTGAACAAATTTGTGTCATCCCAGCAGTTTCTCTTCAGTATGAGACCTTGTACTTGAAGTGAGCCCTAGTCTCAGCTGTGAGAATTTATGGGAATGAGCCAACTCTAAGACTTAGGTCTGATTACTGGAATATGCTACAACTCTCCCAGTTTTAGCTGCTGTTCTCAAATTGAATTGTCATGATTTCCAGTGAATAACTTTTAGCTCATGTGGGGTTTTTCTGTTCTCAGGTCCGTCAGATGTTCCTTGGCTTCACACTGCTTTCCCCTACATAGACATTGATAAGACACAAGTCTTGTGACTATTGTCCCACCTGCTTGTATTCTGGGGTTTGTGAGGACAGCCAGCCTGTTGTTTGTTTGTTTTTGGCTTTGTTATCTAGTTGCAATGTCTTTTTATGTGGGGATTCAAAAGATCTCAAACATATGCTACCATCTCCATTACCATCTTCTCAGAATCTCACACAGTTATTTAAGTGAGATGACTTAATATAAAAAAGTTATTTAGATGTTAAAGAACTAAAAGGCATAAAAAGAACTCTTGAATATCACAGAGCTAGAAACTGCAGGAAGCAACTACCATATCTAGATCTGGGAAACCAAAGAAGTGTTTATTGCTTGGCTGGTGCTGGCATTTCTGAGTTCAGATGAGGGGACTCATGGAGTTGGGATCCAGCTCTAAGAGAAGCTGGAGCAACATTCGTGTTGGTTTCCCTGAGGGGGCATAATCAGCATGATATTTGAAAGACTGCAAACTACAGTCAACTGCTGCTGCTGAAAGGAAATGTTAGTGCCAGAGTGAAGCTTTATTGGGGTGATGCTAATAGGAACAAGAAGAAGATAGTAGGAAAGAGAAGAGTTTTTTTCCTCCTCCTTCTGTCCTGTGATCACCCTATACTTCCCCCTATTGCCAGAGCTTGACAGGGAGCAAGCTGACAAATCAGAAGTGCAATTTCCAGAGTTCTAGTTCCAGCATCACAAAGCAAAATATACAAGGGTCAATTTGAAGCTGAGAGATAATACCTTAAAAACTGGCTTATAACTGTTCTATTCTCTTTGTAAACTGTGACCTTTATCACTGCATAATCTTTATCTTAATACTTTTAACCTTTTTATTTGATCTGATATGAATGTTGCCTTTCCTCCATTTTTTTGTATGTAGTTGTTTATCTCTTTTCCTATTTTTTATTTCCAATATTTCTTCACTGCTTTAAGTGTGTGTGTGTGTGTTTAGGAATACACTGATAGGTTTTGTTCTTATCAACTCAATCTGAGAATCTGTTTTACACAATGGGGAATTTAAACATTTGTTATGATTTATTCCTTTCACCTTATACTTTGTTTGCATTTTTAAACATTTTCCCTTTTTCCTTCTAAATATTTCCCTTACTAGTTCCCTCTCTGATCATTACTATTACTTATCTTGTTCCTCTTTATAATTAGCAAATTTTATTATACTTTTCCATTTAACTGGTGATTATCATTTTCATATACTCAACATGAAACCCATATGAAAGGGTTATATGAAAATAAGAAACCAATTAATTCTGTTTTTAGGTGCTCTGCTCCTTTACTGGATGAGCCCTTTAGAATACTTTTACTTCCCCTCTCCCCACCCCCCAACTGCTAGGATTTATGAGAATATTTTATTGATAATTACCTTTAGTTAGTCTATTATCAGGGATTCCTCACATATGCCACTTCTATTTCAAGAATCAACAGTCTGTACTCATATTCTACATACTCAGCCTGCATCTCTGTTTAGATTTCTCTTCAGGTAACAAATGTGTCAGAGCTCATCACTCTTTCATCTAGTCCATCTTCCCATGTCTTGAGGGCTGTATTTTCTTTCATTTGTTTGCTGTTTGATAACAGTCCTTTCCTTTACTATTTCTTCAGTTGTACTACTGAGTGATATATTCTATCAATCTTCGCATAGTTCCAAACAACTTTCTTTGAAATTGACAATTAAATGATATCTTAGTTATATTAGAGTTATTGGGTCATAGTCCTTTTTCTCAATATAAATGATACTAAATTTTCCTCTTGCTTCTCACATTGTAAGTAAAAGGTGGTCTGATTATTTTTCCTTCATGATTTATTCTTTTTTTTTTTAAACCTTTATTTATTTATTTATTTATTTATGTATTTATTTAGGGCTGTGTTGGGTCTTCGTTGCTGCACGCGGGCTTTCTCTAGTTGCGGCGAGCGAGGGCTACTCTTTTTTTTTTTTTTTTTTAACTTTGGGTTTATTTATTTATTTTTATGGCTGTGTTGGGTCTTCGTTTCTGTGCGAGGGCTTTCTCTAGTTGCGGCAAGTGGGGGCCATTCTTCATCGCGGTGCGCGGGCCTCTCATTATCGTGGCCTCTCTTGTTGCGGAGCACAGGCTCCAGACGCGCAGGCTCAGTAATTGTGGCTCACGGGCCCAGTTGCTCCGCGGCATATGGGATCTTCCCAGACCAGGGCTCGAACCCGTATCCCCTGCATTGGCAGGCAGATTCCCAACCACTGCGCCACCAGGGAAGCCCGAGGGCTACTCTTCGTTGCAGTGGGCAGGCTTCTCACTGCGGTGGCTTCTCTTGTTGCGGAGCATGGGCTCTAGGCAGTGTGCTTTTCAGTAGTTGTGGCACGCGGGCTCAGTAGTTGTGGCTCACGGGCTCTAGAGCGCAGGCTCAGTAGTTGCGGCACATGGGCTTAGTTGCTCCGCGGCATGTGGGATCTTCCCTGACCAGGGCTTGAACCCGTGTCCCCTGCATTGGCAGGCGGATTCTTAACCACTGTGCCACCAGGGAAGTCCATGATTTATTCTTTTTCCAAGGAAGACAGACTTTTTTTCTTTATCCTTGGAACTTAGAAATTTAAGATTATTTCTAATATGTCCATAACAAGATAGCATTAAAAGTCAGCATGTGAATAAAGAAAGTTGAAACCTCAACAAAATGACAGGTCCTTAAGATATTATTGAGTAGATTCTATGACCCTTTCTAATTGCATGATATTGGCATATCTTTCAGGTAGTCATTTTTGTTTGCTAATTTGTGACTGCTGATATTTCCTTTCTCACTGTCACTGAGGTCCTTTCTTCCCTTTTGCCTATAATGCAATTCTTGGAATTGGGCTTTCATTGTACTGCTGTGTAATATAAACCATGATAATTCTGATGTATTAAGACATTAGCTATGGTTGCTTTGCTATAGCTGATGGGAACTCCCCTCCTTTTCTGCAATGTCATTCTTAGTAAATAACAAAGTCTTATTTAAAATTTGGAGTCTATGGTCTTATTTTCCACAACAATGTTTTCATTCATCAATCCTGCCTGAGTGAGATCTTTTATTCTGCAGATGAATGTCTTTCTCCAGTTCAGGAACATTTTTTCTATATTTTTTTATATGAAATGCTACTCCATCTTTTACTCTTCCTCCCTTTGGAACTCCTGTTACTCACTGTTGGTCTTATGTGTCTTTCAGTTCTCTGATCTTGTCTTTTATGCTTTCCATCTACTCTTGTATTTTTGTTCTGTGCTCTCAATTTTCCTCCATTTGATGTTTCATACTATTAATTCTGATATATGATTTATGTGCTGAGTTTTTGGTTTTTTATGCGCTGAGCTTTAAAGTTCAAAAATTATGATTCAAATCCTTGGGTTGGGATAGCGTGAGATAGGGATACTAGTTAATGTGCTCCTAAAATTTCCAGGCTAAAGACTCAGGCCTGAAATAAGCATATAAAATCAGCAGAAATGAAGGCGTAGTAAATTGTGTTAGTTCGCTGGGGCTGCCATAATAAAATACCACAGACTGGGTGGCTTTAACAACAGACATTAATTTTCTCAAAGTTCTGGAGGCTGGACGTCTAAGATCAAGTGCCAACAGTATTGATTTCCTCTGAGGCCTCTCTCCTTGATTTGCAGATGGCTGCACACTTGCTGCCTCTTCACATGGTCTTTTCTCTGTGTGTGCACACCCCCTGGTGTGCGTCCAAATTTCCTCTTCTATGAAAGCAAATGACTAAGGCCAAAAATAGCTTCTCTTATGTCAAGAAAGCCATGCCTGCTTAGGCCCAAAATAGCTTCTCTTATGTCAAGAAAGCCATGCCTGGTTCTCTTTCTCCAAGGATTCCCCCACTACCCTATCTGCTTCACTTTCAGTCTTACCTCCCCAGAACACCGGTCAGATTGGATTAGGACCCACACTAATGTCCTCATTTTAACTTAATTATATCTTTAGAGACCTTATTTCCAACTACAATTATACTCTGAGATACTGGGGATTAGGATTTCAACAGATGAATTTTGGGGAAACACAATTCAGCCCATAACAGCTGTCACTGTAAAAGTAAATACTTGCTGTTTATTCACATCAACTAATTCCTGTATCAACTAGGTTTCCAACAATTCAATTCAATTCTGACACCAACTCCCAGAGTTAGCATCAGGATCCACAGGTGTCTCGGTTCCACAAGAGTGCCCCCACTAGAGACGCTGGCCACAAATGGGGTGCCAAAATACTTACATTTCTGCTCAGCAGACTAAACATTCAAGGGTTCCCTCAACCCCCTCAATAGGTTTGGTAACTCACTAGAACAACTCACAGAACTTAGAAAAGCATTTACTTATGACTACTGGTTTATTATAGAAGATATCATTCAGGAACAGTCAAAGGGAAGAGGTGTGTAGGGCAAGGTATGGGGGTAGTTGTGTGAAGCTTTCATGCCTTCTCTGGATGCATTACTCTCCCAGCACCTCAGTGAGTTTACCAACTGAAAAACTCGCCAAACTCCATTGACGAGGGTTTTTAAAGGAGGTTTCATTACCTGGGCATGATTGATTAAATTATTGATAATTGGTAAATAACTCAATCACCAGCCCCTCTCCCTTCCTGGAGGTTGGAGGGTAGGGCTGAAAGTGTAAGCAGACAGGGTAGGAGGTCCCAGAGAAAGAGAATCAGGCATGGCTTTTTAGACATAAAAGAAACCATTTTTGGCCTAAGTCCTTTTGTGATCTAAGCCTGGCCACAATGTTTGCCCTTGAACAGGTCTCAGTAATTAATGATCTTAAGAGAAGTGAGGCAATGTAGGAACAAAGGAAAAGCAGTCAAGAAACAATAGTTCAGGGATAAAACAGAGTCCTAGTTCCTCCTCAAGGGATATACAGAACACTCTGACACATATCTTTGAGTTCCACAGGAACTAAGGCCCACCCCCAGCTGGAAGACAGTAACTCATGTTGAGACGTCAGACTGGTGGAACCTAAGGAATGATGATGTTGACCTTTTCTGACCCTCATGACTTTAATCAGCTAAAGCTTGGACTTGGTCAAACTTTGCTCCAGTTCAATGCTAAATTCTCCTCTGCTTAAGCCCCTTCATGAACATGCATACACTGCCCAAGCCCCTTCATGAATATGAATGTACCCTTAGCTTAAAACTTCCTCAGTTTTGCTTTTTGGGGAGACAATGCTTTGGGAAAGATCCCCGGTGTTCTCGTTACTTGCTGCAAGTAATAAATCCTTACCCCGCTCTTTGGCTTGGTTGCGTCTTTCGGCACTCACTAAAAGGCGAACCTGTTTTCAGATAACAAAAGTTCCGAGCTTCTAATCATGGATTGGTCTTTCTGGTGACCAGAACCCATCCAGAAGCCATCTAAGGGCCTGCCTTACCACTAAGGAAGTTCCAGAAATTTTGGTTTTGTGAGAGAAACTGGGGACAAAGACCAAATATTTTTCTATTGCACCACATTTATGCAAAAAGGTGACACACTGGACTGCAAGATGCTTTTGAATCCTTGATGAATACAGAGTGGGAAAAATGCCATTTAAATGTTATAAGCATGTCTGCCTTTTAAGAGGTTAACTTTACCTTTAGATTGCTTCTTTGTTCTAAGAAAGCCACAAAGTGGGCCTGTAAAGTAAATCAAGTCATCTGTCTATTGTTCCTGAGAAAACCACAAGAATCTTGAATGTAAATATCTTAGAGCAGTTAAGAGTTTTGTTTTGTAAATCAAATGTACCTAGGTATCAGGTTTCTACAAGTTTTGTGGCTTCCTTGGCAAAAGTATCCTTTTCTGTTTGGATCTGGATTGCCCTGTGTATTATTTTTGTCCTCTTTCTTTGAACAGTTGTAGGAACTCTAGTGTTGTAAAAGAAAAAAAAAACTCTAAGAAGAGAAAGCTGACTGGAAAGGTGACACTAGAAATCAGTTGCAAACTCAGCCAACTTTAGAGACCAAGCAGGTGGCATAAATGTGTGTGAAACTGTTCATTCTAAAACTATATTTAGTGGTGAGTAGTTTAGGGGTAAAACTGGAAAGTTTGTGCCTTCTCAAGGAATTTAATTTCAAAAAAATTTTTAAAACACTCTGAAGTAAGTTTAGTTTCCAGCTATGGTGGAGTAAGAGGGACCAGATTTTATCCTCCTGCCATAACAAACAGAAAATTGGACAAAATATATGAAACAATGGTTTTCAGACTCTGGGCAATGTCAGCACAGGACAGTGATCACTGACCCTGTTAAAAAGGAAATAAGGAAGGTAAGCCCTATTTTGCCCAAGCTTATTTCTGGAGTTTCCAGGTTGCATCATATGAAAGGGTACCCAAGCAGAAATCAGCAGTCACACTAAATTAGGGAACTGGAGTTTGGTGTTTAAGGATGCCAAGTTTTCTATAATTTGCAAGATATAATGATGTTGAGGAGATATAATAATGTACAGAAAGCACTGCAGAGATCTGTAGAAGGCTGACCTAGAGTCTTGCTGAGGATTAACCTGCACATTGCGCTGTGACTTTTAATAATATCTGTGGAATTTGAAAGTAATATTTAAAATAAATTTTTTCTTAGTATCTTCTCTGAAATTTCCTTTGAAATTACTTCCAGTTTTAAGAGAGAAAACAATGTAAAGAAAATGTAATTCATTGGTAGTCATTTTGGTACAAACAAACATTCCAAAAAATGAATAAACATACATGTTACGATTTATTGATTTTTATAGGAAAGTTTTTACTATTTACTATTGGTCATTGCTTTGGTATTTAAGACTTTAACACTGAACTAGTTTTTCTCTCTTGATATTGAAGATTACTTAACTGTTTTTTAAATTGTCTTTCATTATCTACAGTTCCATACTAAGTACTAGTGTCTTAAAGACTTGGGAATCAAAACCTAATCCAACAAAGAATTAAAATCTGCCCTTGGGAATTCCCTGATGGTCCAGTGGTTAGGACTTTCACTGCCAGGGCCCAGGTTCGATCCCTGGCGGGGGAACTAAGATCCCGCCAGCCGCGCAGTGTGGCCAAAAATAAAATAAAATAAAATCTGCCCTTATATAGAGTTTAAAGCTTCTTTTAAAATACATTCTAGGACGTCAATTACTGTATTTACTACTGAGTCTGAAAACTAATAGCTGCAATTAGGTACTACCTTATGTTAGAATGATATAACATTTATAAATACATAAATTATTTTTACATTTCAGTTTAATCCACTAAGTTGCTATTTTTACTTTGTCAACAAGTTCTAATAATTTTTTTATCATT
Source organism: Balaenoptera musculus (assembly GCF_009873245.2). Lineage (NCBI taxonomy): Eukaryota > Metazoa > Chordata > Mammalia > Artiodactyla > Balaenopteridae > Balaenoptera > Balaenoptera musculus. The sequence continues at coordinate 24,599,820 of NC_045788.1, forward strand.
AATTAGATCACTACACATGTTTTACTTATACAATTATTTCAGTTCTATTTTCTAAGTATCAGGCAAATCTTCAAGGAAGCTCAGTTATAATAAAGGAATATGTAACATTTCTAATCCCTTTGATGTGATTTAAGATTTTAATCCCTGACTTTGAAACTGAGCAGGATCCTTCCGGCCCCTCCCAGGTACAAAAACCCCTCATGTCTCCTGGTTCTTGTTTGCAGAAAAAGACTTTAGTCTCCTAGGCCTTCCCTGAGTTCCAAAGAGCAGACTCAAATAGTTACTAATTAGGGAAGTCAGGGGACGCAGAAACAAAGGAAAAACAGTAAAGTAAGAAAAGTAATGATAACCTAAACCAGTGGTCCCCAACCTTTTTGGCACCAGCGACCAGTTTTGTGGAAGACAATTTTTCCATGGACCGGGGTGGGGGCATGGTTCAGGGAGTAATTTGAGCAATGGCGGGGGGATGGTTCAGGAGGTAATGCGAGTGATGGGGAGCGATGGGGAGCGGCAGACGAAGCTTCCCTTGCTTGCCCGCTGCTCACCTCCTGCTGTGCAGCTGGGTTCCTAACAGGCTGCGGACAGGTATCGCCTGGGGGTTGGGGACCCCTGGCCTAAACAATAGTTCAGTGAAAAAGAAAAAGAGTTCTAGTTCCTCCTCCAGGGAGATACACAACGATCTGATGCATATCTTCCAGTTGTTGTGCAGAAACTAAGACCCCCTACCCAGGTGGAAGAAGGTGGACTACATGCTGACCACAAGCACATAGACCCCAGACTGGCTGGAAGCAGAAGGCTGATGGTTAAGATTCCTGAAAGGTCATGCTGTTACCTCACCACCAACCAATTAGAAGACAATCCCTGAGCTGCAACCCTCATCCCAAATGTTGCCTTTAAAATCCCTTCCATGAGAGCCATTGGGGAGTTTGGGTCTTTTGAACATGAGCTGCCTTTTCTCCTTGCTTGGGCCCCTGAAAATAAATGCTGTAGTTTCCTTAACCACAACCTGGTGTCAGTAGATTGGCTTTGCTACAAGGCAGGCAAGCAGACTCAAATTCAGTTCAGTAGCAACTTCTCAAAAAATAACCAGAGCTTTACTATTTCCTGGAAGAAAAAAAAAAAAAAAAAAGGGAAAAAAAGGGATAAAGCATCAGATTGTTATGTATATCCCTTGAGGAGGAACTAGGACTCCTTTTTTTCACTGAACTGTTGTTTAGGCTATCATTACTTTTCTTGCTATACTGCTTTTCCTTTGTTTCTGCATCCCCTCCACTTTCTACGGAAAGTATAGGGCAGCATAAGAAGTACAGAAAAGTAGTAGATGATCTGTCAAATCGGAGGGACCAGTGAATCAATTATATCTCTATTGTGAACTCATAGTTCTACTGGCCATACTCTGTAATTAGATTATACTGGATAATAAGACATCTCTACAGTTAGTTCCTGTGACATAGTGATTTATAATAAAAAATACATATTTGCCATTGGTTCCTGGCCCATAGTTCCAAACCCTTGTAATTTCCTGAGCAGAGAGCAATGTGAGCACCTTTTGTTATAATATTTGGTCTTTTGTCCTCAGTTCCTTAAATCACTTCAGAGCCATCAAGGTGAAGTGGGTGTCTTGTTATTCATAACAAGCCCCCTTCCACCACAGCTGGCTTTTGTCAATGAGGTGACTTTTGGAGAGCACCTAAGGATGCCGCTGGTTGCCAGGGGAAACAATTTGAATATAGGATTGGAACTTTCAGTCCCTCTCCGTGATGACGGGCGAGGCAAGAGGAAAGGGACTGGAGGTGGAATCAATCACCTATGGCCAATAATTTAATCAACTGTGCCTATGTAATGAAGCCTCCATAAAACCCCAAAAGGATGGGATTCAGAGAACTCCTGGGTTGGTGAACATGTAGAGAGTCGGGAGAGTGGCACACTTGGGGAGGGCATGGAACCTCTGAGCCCTTTGCCCATACCTTGCCCTATGCATCTCTTCTATGTGGCTGTTCCTGAGTAATATCCTTTTATAATAAACCAGTAATCTAGTGAGTAAAACGTTTCTCTGAGTTTTGTGAGCCACTCTCACAAATTAACCAAACCCCAGGAGGGCATATGGTAAGAAGCATAGGTGATAACCTGGACTTACACGACCGGCTTCTAAAGTGGGAGGGGGAGTCTTGTAGGATGGACCCCTTAACCTGTAACCCAAAGAGGGGGTCGAGGGAACCTCTGATTTGTAGCTGGTTATCAGAAGCACAGGTAACAACGTGGGCTCACAAATCTCTTCTGAAGTAAACGGCAGTCTTGTGGGACTAAGTCCTTAACCTGCGGAATCTGATGCTCTCTCCAGACGTACAGTGTCAGAATTGAGTCAAATTGTAGGATATCCGGCTGGTGTCGGATAATTGCTTATTGATGTGGGGAATGCCCTCCCATACACATACACCCCACACACAAGAAGTGGTGACCAGAATCTTTAGGTCCCCAAAATGGGATTCTTAATTATTTACCTACAGGGTTTGTAAACCCTTCTATAAGGGAAAAACCCAAAACGTCGACCTATATCAACCACATAATTTTGAAAACTAAATACACATTACATTTGATACCCAAGTGCAAAACATAAATGGCCTTCCTCAGCTGTGGCTGACCTTTATAACGGGCACAGCCATTAGGCTGAAGACTACGGCAGATCTTTTACCTATACACGTGGTTTCCGTGAAGGGATCCTTACTTAGAAGTCCGAGCGTTAGCTACCCAGAAGATTCTGTTGCTCTGAAAAGGGCAGCTGTGGTTCTCCCAGCTTTCTGGCATGCTTGCTTAAAAAGAGCAATGGGCTGCAGCTGCCGTCATCCAGCAGAGGTGGCAGGAACGTCAGTTGCATAAGCCAGTGGATTCAGAGGGGTAGGAGACATAAAATGTGAGGCTTATGAGGAAAAGAGACTGTCAAGGGAAAAAGAAGCAAAATTATCCTAGTGCACAAAACCTACTCTCCTAAGAGGAGTGCTATCAATGCAAAGATAATGTCCACAGCTATAGGAATTTCTTCCTTATTTATGAATCTTTAATATTAACTTATATCTCAGTATTTCTCAAACATGTAATAAAGTTAATATGTATGTACCCGTCTCTCCACTGGACTCTGAAAACCCAGACCCTCAGAATCTTGTACTTGGGTGGAATTGAATAAGAGTCACTTCCAGTTTGTATGCCAACTCATAAAGTAGATAATAATAATGTGAATTTACATAAGGTTTGGTTTGACTTTTCAAAAGATCTTAACAACTGGGTGTGTAAGTGATCTCTCATTGAAATGGTGTTAATTTTTTTGTCTTTGCATATCTTACTTTCTCTGTTGAAAAAAACTGGGAAAAAAACAGAATAAAAATTTACTAAGAGAAAATGTGCCTCTCTGGATTAGCGTAGTCAAGGTAGAAAACTCTTACGTAACACTACATGTTAACCTGAATTAATATACATCAATAATTATAAACTGCAGTTGCAGTTGAGCTAATTTGAATTATTCTGACCAAGTCAGAAAACTATATGATTCAATTATCTCAAAGTGATGGTTTTGAAGTTTATTAGTTTGAGAAGTCTATTTTTTACCTCCAACGAAGCTAACTGTTTGATATTAAACCTGTCCTAAAAAACACCTGTGTATAGTGTCATTGATTTAAAATACAATAAAATGTGCTTAAAATTCTATTGAAACACTGAACAGCTTTTAACTACAAAACCTGTTCTTACGGTACATCTAATATACATAAATGAGATAATTAACATTACTTAGTATTAAGAGTTACAGTTAACATTGTCAAGTGTTTGAATTTTAGGTATTGGAGTTGGAAACAGGGAAAAGACCCCATCATTTTGTGGGAAAATGACATAGGTCTTTTAATTAGACTGAAAGTAATATATATTATTATTATTCATATTTTGATAGGTAGCTACAGGTTTCAACAGCTAAATTAAGCTTAGAAACACAAATGTGGCACTGAAGTAAATAGACATGGAAAATTTTACATGTATCTTCCTCATTCTTTTCCTCTCAATCTCCCCCATCTCAGTAAACAGTATCTCTTCCAGTAGTTTGGGACAAAAACTATGCAGTGATAGCTGATGCTTTTCCTTCTCTCACATCCAAACCTTGAGTAAATTCTGTTACATCTGTCTTCGGAATATAACCAGAATGTTCTTACCAGCTTCCTTGCTATCAGCTGTCATTTCTAGTTTGGATTATTACAATAATATTTAATCCTAAAGTGTTCATTGCTTCAACTGTTCATCCATCCACCCATCCAACAACTACTAATAAACAACCACTTATATCAGACACTGTTTGGGGTACTTAAGTACACAGAGAATTGCCCCTTTGGCCTTTACAAAAGGAATAACTCTTATCCATCCTAAATTTACTATGATGCACTGTCCCAGGACAAAACTACCAGGGGACTAAACAGTCAATAATGAGAAAATTAATGACTCAGTAAGGAATCATTTTCCAAGTCGAGATTCCAATGCTTTGCCTCTAAACCAGACTAAACTGGAGAACCTAATTGATATGTCATTAAGAATATTCTGATAGATCACTATCTGTAATGATTTTTGGCATACAACATTGAAGGAATAAAAAGAATTGAATGACATCACTTTATAACATTCTTTTTACTCCTCTCAACTTAAATGAACAAGACGTTTTGGCCTTTACATCTCTAAAACTGAAAAAGAGAAAAAGAATGTACGCTGAACTCTGTCAGATTACAGCAATAAATAATACTCATCCATGAAAATTTTACCTAAATGATAAAAAAACCCAATCTCTTAAGAAATGTATTTCAATAAAATATTACTTTTTATAATACTCAAAATTGTGACATTTATACTTTGATCAGCTGTATACTAATAACAGTTGTGATGATAAAAAATTTCTCTGAATTGACAACGTTCAGAACATTATGATCACAAGATATGCAATAAATGTAAATATACACACTTTTTTTGCTGCAGAAAAGAATAACCTATAAAACTTTCATACCTAAAACCTACTACCTAACAGTGGCATTTTGTAGGTTAAGGGTTTCTCAATAGTATAGCACTATTGACATTTTGGGCTGGTTAATTCTTTGTTGTTGGGAATTGCCTTGTGCAATGTAGGATGTTTTGCAATATCCCTGGCCTCTCCCCACTAGATGCCAATAGCCCCTACTCCCTAGTTATGACACCAAAAATGTTTCCAGATATTGCCACATGTCCCCCCACCCCACTGAGAGGCAATATTCCCTAACTGAGTGCCACTGCTGTAGGGAATATAATAGCAATGTAATGTAAAACTTTATCAAAGAGCTAGTTCATTTTTTAAAAATATATGATGGGTATCAAAATACTATATTTAATCCCATTGCATACATTTAAAAGAGTGAGTGATTGTAAAATTACATTTTATGATGTACTGGAAATTACATTATTTGTCATTATTTGAACTTATGGGGAGGAACTCTGGATGTTAGCTCACAATCCATTAGCCAAAAGCATTCAGTAATTCATAGATAGCTGGGTAATGTACATTAACATTCATTTACAGATCTTTTCCCAAACCCTAATAGGTACCTTAGAACACTCTTGAGTTTATCTCATATAGCTCTAAGCCTTTTTTTTCCCCTTGAGGAATGTATTAAGTTCTTGAAGACTATCTTTCTTTGTAAAAGTCTAGAAAACTTAACTGAAAGAGTATCAAGGCTTTTAAACACATGTAATATATTTAGATACAAATATTTTTCAAAATTCAACTTATATAGGCTAGTAATCTCTTTTACTTCCATTCTTCAAATAATGCCTATACAATTACAAAGACTTGGAGACTGAAAATAGCTTAAGAACTCCAAAGATCTTTTCTATACATAGAAGCAGTACTTCCTTAATCCTGCTACAAGGCCCCTAAATAGTGTCTCACTGCGCCTCAATCCTCCCAGCTTAATCACTGGCAAAAGTGCCAATGGAATCATTCATTCTAAATAAAAATATAAAAATGTATGTAGTGCTTTTATTGTTTTAAAGCAATTCCACATAAATTATCTACTATTAATTGAACACATCTAAATGACAGGTAGAAAAGATGTTAGGGATAAGAAGTTTGCATTTAGTAATAACTTGCCTAGTTTACAATTCAGCAGAGCTGACATCTCCAGACCAATCGCACCAAACTCTTTTCTTACGAAATCCTCATTTGAGATATTGCTCATAATTTTACATTTTATGAAGTTTTGGGATGCTTTGAAGGTAAGTTAAATCCAATTACTGCCAAAGGCTTCAAAAAGTCCTTAGCTTTATCACATTTCTTAAACACTTTGCACAGGCTTTGTACAAATTGGAAGACTAAATTGTCCAACTTGTCTGTAGTCAATGTAACACCATTTAAAAGTCACTTCTGTGTTGAATACATTTATTAAATTGTACAAAGGTTTTTTTTTTCCTTTTTCAAAGTTTGAATTTTTATATCATGAAGGTCAAAACACTGACTTCAACAGTACTTCTCAAGAGAATGGCTCTGCCTTTTACAATTAAACAGCTATTGAGAACAACACAGAAAAATGAATTTGATAATCCAGTATAGATGTTTCTCATTAAGCCTTCCAGAGTTGATGTATACAGGCCAGTTAATGGTTCTTCTAAAAATCACTGTCCAATTCCTATCATTAACTCAGTTAAAACCCAGATATTTAATATCACATACTTGTCCATCAGAAAAACTAGTCCTCTTTTTAATTATTCTAGCGCTAAAACTGAAAAGCATTATAATTGCATATTCCAGCTACTGTAGAGTCTGGGTCCCCTAAAACTTCTACCAAAACAAGGCGCTGTAGTTCAGCATTTCCCAGTTATTTTTGCAGTTGTGGCGTGAATCTGAGCCAAGGTGCCCGTATGGCGCACCAGGCGGCCCCGGGTCCCCATGGCTACCGCCACAGCAACGCGTCGCGTCCCGCAAGGCAGGCCCCAGCTCATGGGGAGGGGGGAGGGCGACCGCCCGCAATTCAGGGACGCTCAGGGGAGGCGCCAGGACACTGTCTTCCCCGAGTTGAAGGAAACGGCTTCAGGGCCGGGCTGGGAAAGCTGGCGGGGAGCAAGCCAAATGCTCGTCCCTGCTTCTTCGCAATGGCTAGGACAGAACTCCCGGCGACACCAGGCCGCGTCAGTTCCCTCTACATCTTTCTTTCCCTTTTTTATCACGGTGCCTTGCAGACTTCGTTTTTTCCGTGCCCACGCAGGATAATTTAAGATGCCTCCACAAACGTGACAGACGCCAAAGGTGAAGCCCCCGAACAGTCCCGCCAAAACTCACGCCTTTACCCACGTTTTCTCCGCAGGGCCGCCCGCGAGTGAGAGGTGTGCGGGCCCATGGAAGGACTCGAGCTCGCGCCGCGGCCTCGCTTCGCCCCGCCCCCGGGCGCGCGCCCCACCCGTATAAGGCTCGGGGGGGCACGCCGCTCCGCCCACCTTGCCTCCAGCCCGCGCGCGCGCGCGCCGGGCGGAGGCAAGGGGTTGCAATAGGTTTCCGCAGTTCCTATTTTTTTTGTTTTTCCCCCTTAGAAGACTGTTTCCACAATGGCCAAAAACAGGCCCCAGTAAAAGTCAACAATCATAAAAGAGTAACTGTTGCTAAAGGTAATTTCAGCACAGGAGCTCGCGAGTTTACCCCGCCTCCAAAAAAACTCGAGCTCCGCCCCCATGGAGCCGCCCCCCGCCCCCCCCCGAAAGCCGCCCCTGGGAGGCCGCGCTTACGCTTTCCGGGCGGTGCGCGACGCGCTCGCTCCGCCCTGCCAGCGCCCCCCTCCGGCCCCCCTCTCCCTCCCTCAGGAGAGCCAGCGCGCACGAACTGGGGCATGCGGCGTCAGGGACGCGGGGGCACCTCATCCTTCCCACCTTCCTACACTGTTGCTACTTTTCGATGTGAGACATTCCAGCTTCTCATCCCCTTCCGTGAGTCCCTCCTTTCCTCTTATTAGAGACCCCATTCGCTCGACGGGCGGCCACCGGCGCAACAGCTTTCGCGCCCCAAACAAGAAGAGCGCGTGCGCGCACACGGGCGGCCGCGGGCGCGCGGCCGTCGGGTCCCCGCGCTCCCTCCCCCTCCCGCTGCTGTATAACTTGACTGGCTTGGAGGAGGCGCCGCCGGAGTCGGAGGGCGGGGAGCTCGGAGGAGGGAGCTCGAGAGTTGTGGAGACTAGTGACTGGGAGAAGTCGCAGCCTGCTCCGGTCGGCTCCTTCCCGCTCCCCGTCTCTCTCTCTCTCTCTCTCTCTCTTAACACACCTACTCCACCTTCAGCCCCAGCCTGCGCCCTCGCTCCTTTTCTCGCCCGGGGGCCCCTGCCAGTCACTCTCCGGGTTTCGGCGCGGCGGGGGCGCCCCGGGGGTGCCCTCGCCCTCCGGGTGCGGGCGGACGGGCGGCGGGCGGGATGTGGCGCCTGGTGCCCCCAAAGCTGGGCCGCCTGTCCCGCTCGCTGAAGCTGGCGGCGCTGGGCAGCCTGTTGGTGCTGATGGTGCTGCACTCGCCGTCGCTGCTCGCCTCTTGGCAGCGCAACGAGCTGGCCGACCGGCGCTTCCTGCAGCTCAATAAGTGCCCGGCGTGCTTCGGCACGAGCTGGTGCCGCCGCTTCCTCAACGGGCAGGTGGTGTTCGAGGCGTGGGGCCGCCTGCGCCTGCTGGACTTCCTCAACGTGAAGAACGTCTACTTCGCGCAGTACGGCGAGCCCCGTGAGGGCGGCCGCCGCCGAGTGGTCCTCAAGCGCCTCGGCTCGCAGCGCGAGCTGGCGCAGCTCGACCAGAGCATCTGCAAGCGGGCCACCGGCCGGCCCCGCTGCGACCTGCTCCAGGCCATGCCCCGCACCGAGTTCGCGCGCCTCAACGGCGACGTGCGGCTGCTCACGCCGGAGGCGGTGGAGGGCTGGTCCGACCTGGTGCACTGCCCCTCGCAGCGTCTGCTCGACCGCCTGGTGCGCCGCTACGCCGAGACCAAGGACTCGGGCAGCTTCCTGCTCCGCAACCTCAAGGACTCGGAGCGCATGCAGCTGCTGCTGACCCTGGCCTTCAACCCCGAGCCTCTGGTGCTACAGGTAGGCGCGGAGCCCGGGCGGGGGGCGTCCTGCCGGGAGGGCCGCCGGGGGAACGGGAGTCCTGAGAAGCGGCCCCGCCCGCGCCCGTCGCCGGGTCAGGACCCTGTGCGGCGGCGTGGGGAGGGGGCGGCGCTGGGGGGCCCCCTGGCACTGTGAGGGATCGCGGAGGGCGACCCGGCTGCTGGAGAGTCTGCTCTTGTCAGCTGGGCGCGGGCGCATCTCGGGTCTGACTGCGGATCTTTCAACGCCAGAGGGAGCGCGTCTTGTACGCTCGCAAAATGTCTCTCCGCCGAGTTTCTTTCGGCTCTCCTCCCTGCCTTTCTGCTTTGATCCGCCGGGGCTTGCGCTTCCGCGGCGCAGTGTGTTCACGAGCCCTTGGACCTTTCTTAGTTCTCCAGTGTTTGTGTACCGCGTCTGGTCTCGTCTTCAGCACCCCGCGCGGCTGGCCTCACTTCGGCCCCAAAGTCTGTCTTTGTTTTATTACTTAGCTCATTCACCTGGCACATCACTGGGGCCGCCAATTTGGGGACAGACTCGGGAGGATGAGGTCAGAGAATGGGGACCGGGGTCCGGGGTGGGGTCAGTCTGCGAGCCGTGCTTTGGGTGGGATTAGAAAGAGGAAAAAGTAAGGTCCGTTGGACTTGCGGCTGCGAGGCTTTAAGGCCAAGACGGACATTTTCATCCTGATCCTGTGACCTGCTCTATTCATGCGGTAATTTGGCTGCAGGAAGGTGAAATGTTAGGCCAGGGCTAGAAAACTGGGAAAGGAGAGTCATCTCTCTTCTAGCTGACTTATTGGTTCTTTCGTGACTTTATTTTGAAACCAAACGAGCCTTTTAGGGGAGTAGGTTGGGATCTTTTTACCGGTGGTGACAGCCAAAAAGAAAACAAAACCTCTCAAAGCTGTGTTTACCTTGGGAAAAGTCGCTGAGTTTATCCACATTCCCACTCGCCTTTAGTGCAGTGTCCTTGGATAGTGGTTGCAACTGTTGGGGTTTTGATCTAGCCTGATAACCGCAGGGAAAGTTACCTTGCTCATTTTCCATACTAGTTGTGCTGTATTTCAAATACAAAGGGGAAAAAAACATGACGTAAAATTAATCACAAGTAATTTTGAATACTTCACGCCCTTTCGGCGCTGCTAAGAATGTCGCTGATGGCTGGGGGCGTTTTACAGGGGTGCATTTTTTTTTAATCTAAAGTGCATGAATAGGAATGTGCAGTATTCATTTATATTGCTGGCTTTTCTCAAGTTCTCCGCTGCCCAGCTTAACTAAGAGAAACCAGCATCGTTTGATTAGTTCAGCCAAATAATTTTAACACAAAATAAGTACTTTGCCTCCAACAAAACCGTAGTAAATTTTAAGTCGTCGTAGGATGTATGTAACGGGTCATTTAAAGTACAGATTGTATATTAAATGCTGCTCTCTTTAACAGTGAATGGTATATAAAACTGGTTCAACTTTCCTCGAAGAAATTACATTATTCGGTAGTTCCAAAACTAGTCAGCCTCTAAAGTTTAAGTCCATACTTATGATACGTACATTTGATTTGAAAGTTTTTTTCCATTTAAGCTGCTTTTTCTCTTTGAGAAATAGATGTTTATGTTAGCAAGGTTAGTCCCTGGAGAAAGCTCTAGCAGTATGGTTTGCTTAGCAGATAGTCTCTCAAATTCTCTGGGACCCAAAAATTTAGTAAAGAGCTATCTTAGTAATACACATTTTCTGCAACTATAATAGTGGCTGCATATTGAAAGGTTTTTATCAGTTAATTCTACTTATATTAGACCCAATATTTTAAGAACGTTGTATATCCAGTTCTATAAATGTATGGCATTTTAATATGAGAAACGTTGACATTTGATTTGCACTAAGGTAAATCTGCTTTATTTGGGAAACTTACATGTTTTTGAAGCTTGAGGTTGTCTTGGTATTTTCAGTTTACTTTATAGTTGAGACAGTCAAGTGTACGTATATCTTGTTTTCTGATGAACTCTTCACTTAAACTTTTTCTTCTTCTGTTTTCATCTTTAGTGATAAAAAACTTTTTAAAAAAATCAGTTATATTTTTGTAATTTAAGCTTACTTGACACAATTGCAGTGAGCAGGTGGCTAGGTGGGTTATAGGATAAGAGTTTGTTTTCAGTTATGTGAGGAAATATATGTATCAACATTGTTGACTGTGACATTTGTAACTTGAAATTTTAATTTAGTTCTATAGCTGTTTACATGCTGTGTGAAATATAAATTTGGGGTCTTTAATACCAGTCAGTCATTGGTATTTTTTTTTAAACTGTTGAACAAACGAGTGGAATAAGAGGACTTATTTTTAAATAAAAGATCTTCATAGAGCTGCTACTTACTTTATAGAACCACTTAATCTTTGGTAAAAACTAATGAGTTAAGTATGAACAATATAATTAAAATTTGATGACAGTATAAAACCACTGAAGTGAAAGGAATCTCAAAATTCTTTGGTCAAGTACAAAGATTGTTATACACTAAGTCACATCATGATGTTCATTACTTTTTGTTAGCTAGACAGACATACACAATTTTAGTATTTATACAGGTTTCTGTGAAACTGTTAATAGCTGTTTATGGTAGTATTAGGATATTAATTGATAATGGTAGAAAAACTCACACAGATTTGGCTCTCTATATATTTTGGGGTTCATGTATTTTTAGAAAATATTTTTAAGGGTACAAGTGTGTGTTTTACAGCTTGAAGAGGAACTTGCTTTTTTTTTTCTTTTCTGTTTTTTTTTATTTCCAGGAGAGGGAGCTACTTATTGAATTTTTGGACAGTTGATAACAAAGTAGATTTTTCTTATATTGCCCCCAGATTAACTACTTGAGAGAAAAAGTCTTTTGGATTGAATTCATCAAACTATTCTTAAGAAAAGTTCCAATGTAGGAAACATGCTTCCAAAAATAAACATTTAAAAATCTCTTTTGATAAGGTACTAAAGAAAAAACTGAAAAGTATATATTAATTTAACCCATTAAACATGCATCTTCTGATTTTAAGAAACAGTAACAAACTGAAGTTTCTGTTATGCCTTGAAAGGAGACATGAATGGTCTTAAATGTCTGCAAGATATGTTATGGACATACCTTACCTATGTAAGGCTATACAGATTTGTAGTATAGATTTCCCAATATGAAATGATACAGAAGTACAACTCTCTTCCCATTGTTAGATAGTTTTACTAGCCTTCAGCAGGTTATCTAATTCTAAGGAAAGTTGTTCTGCCATAGAATTATCTTCTAAAAAATTTTTATAAGCATCAAGCAACAAGATAATGCTAGGATCTTTATTTTCTACTTTTTCTCTTCACATTTTTACTTCACCCAGAGGTATATTTTAATTACAAGTATGCTAATCTTACCAGAAAAAAATGTGGAGAGGAACTTTATAATATTCCTATGGAATTTTTGGAATAGTCAGAAATTGAGGTGTTGAAGTATTTGGCAAGATAGCAGGATATTTTCTGTTACTGATAAAATTTCTACCAGTATTTGTGCTTACTTATCCTTGAATTTATAAAAATTGTGTGTATGAGGGAGAAAAATGCTGTCTGGATTTCCTGAGGCCCAAACTGTCTCTCTGATGTTATGACTTGGAGATAGTGAAGATGGTCTTGTTTATAGAAATAAGCAAGCTCTTGGTTGTTTGGGGCAAGGAGGTGGGAATTTGTTTTATTATATTTGTAGAACTTTGTCTTAAATTTTCTGAATCATGGTTTTAATGGGATTTCCTTAATATTTACAGTGTGTAACTATCATTGTTTAAGCTATAGATTTTAAACTTTTCTATTCTTGTAAATGATATAATACATTGAAAGCATTTTATGTAGTGCCTCATGCATAGTAAGCACTCAATAATTAGAGTGCTTAGATATTAAATAAGTGACTTAATTAGCCAATGCATTTGATTAGTGGTTTTGAAGCTTGTTTGGAGTATGAATCACCTTAAAAATAGTTATGATTCTGAATATCAACCGTATCTTTAATTGCACTGATTTATTCCATTCCTATAAAATCCTATGGATTTTATAATTAAACTTTGAGTGAATGTTGTTGTTTTTGTCCTTTAAAATAATTTCTATAGGAAAAGAATGTACTTTTAAGATGCACTAAGATGCAGTTTTTGATGTAAACAGAAGATTATGGCCATTTATCTAATTGTCTTACTTTGGACCAGTTGATAAACTTTTTATGGGACTCCCTTTACTTAGCTATAAAGTGAGACTACTGGATTAAATTCTTTTCAGCCCCAACATCCTGTGACTCTCAAACTCTCGACTTGAGAAATTATTCTTCTTCTAAGCTTGATTTTAACTGGTGGGTTTAAGCTCATATAAAAGGGGGTTGGGGGTTTTTGTACTTGATCCCTACTATGGTTTGGAGGCCAGGATAGATAGTCCTGTTTCAGGCTTGTCTTCCTAGCCTCAAATTTTTACACACATGAAATCAGATTAAAACAAATCAAAATTTGAGACTGCCTTTAAAGGAAACAAATCTGGAGCTAAAGGTAGCTAAGGGTCTTGTGGGGTATTGGCACCTAGAAAGGATGTTCCAGACTTTGTCACGGGAATTTCTTTTCAAGCCACAGTTTAAGGGGCTACCTCCTTCTCTCCTCCTGGCTGCTGCTGTAGTAACCATACTCCTGCACTCCCCGATTTAGGCTTCAGAGATGGTTCTGACTAGGTAGTCCTGAGTAGAGCACTTTTTATCTAATAAATGAATGAGCTTAAATCTAGAGGGTTTTTTTTTTTTTCCTGTTTTTCTTGCTTTTTATCTGAGGTTTCATTGACACTTGATTGTGCTTCTTGACAAAGCAAACAATAAAATCTGTGTAACTCAGGTCCAAAAAAGGAGACTTTTATTTTGGAAAGATTATATAGAAACAGTCACCCATAGGAAAGCACCACTTCCAGATCAGTGGAGCAAAATCATTTGACACCCTAGCCTATTTTCTGGATATGTTCATATCTTTTGACTATTATTAGTTCTGAGATCCTTTCTGTACTTTTGTCTAATCTTTGAACTATTTTCCCTCTTATTTCCATTGCTTGCATCAGCACATATTCCTCACGTATGTTGGTGGGGGGTAGAAAGCTTACTTTTGAGGGATCTACTTTCTGGACACAGGTGGTCAGTTTCTCAGTGGCTCATCAGGCTGGTTTTTATTCTTATTTTCTGGCTTATGTCTCTGGTCTACTTCCTATATTGCAGTTATTGCTGCTGACTCTTCACAGAATGCTGACACGTTTTCTTTCTTTACTTTTCACTCATTTTGTATATATTAAACTAACATGGCCTTAGAATATAAGCCCTGCATTTTTCCTATACATGCAGTGAACTTTAGTAAATGGTCATAAACTGTCTTGAGACTGTAAATTATTGGTGTAAGATGAGGATAGTTATTCATCCTGGTCATAGACCTTGAAAGGTTTTAAATTATGTAATCAAATTTTTTATCCAATTTTTATGTCTTTTTGTAGATTATAGGAGGAAGTTGTTATCTGTAAAATACCTGGAAGCTCTTTGGACTTACATAGCCCTGGACTTAGAGTCAGAGGAACTGAATTTTGTTTCCTCATTTGCTAAATAGTCTGTTATAAGGCATTTGGATTGAAACCTTCTCTCTAGGCAGCTACTAAGTAGCTTAGCTGTGTAGGAGGTAGGTATATAAATGGCTCATTACCATTAGTTATTATGCTATCATAATAAGCCCTACAAAAAAAAAGGATATTGTGCACCCTGTCAGATGACTCATTTAGGGAGGGACATCTGGGTGTATCTTCATAAGAATGGATACCAGGGAAGATTTCACAGAGGAATTGAATTCTGAGGATAAATGGGATTTTGCCCGTAGATTTGGGAGGTAGGGGTTTGGGGGGGCCCAGGAGGTGTGGTGAGGACAGTATTGAGGTAGCGTTCTGTACTACCACAAAGTTGTTGGGTGGCAATGAACAAGTCACTTAATGTTTCAGACCCTGAGTTTTTTATTCAGTAAAATGGGAATGTTAATACTGATCGAAAGGATTATTTTAAAGGAGATAGGATTATTCAGATAATATATGCAAAATATCCTTATTTGTGAAGTTTTTTACAGTATATTATTACTTTGCAAATCAGCTTATTCCATTTTTAGACATCTATAGTAAACTTCCTTAGTACACTGTGTTGATATCTTAGAAATATGTAAATTTTACACTTCCTGTGGCAAATGTTCAAATGTCACCACCCTTACATACACATACACACATCATAAATACCTATGTAGCTACTGCTTCAGGCTATAGTTTTTTTGGAATAGTAATTAAAAGGGGGTTAGGGATTTGTCCAATATGATGAATAGAGTGAATATTGTATGAAACATGGTTTTTCGTAAGGATTCACTAATACAAAGCAAATAGTTTAATTTTTCTCTGTAAATCATTATTAAGCTTAATAATTTTGTTTAGTACATTGATGAATGATAATTTTAAAACTAGAGGTTAAGTCTGGGTTATTTCTAGACATTCTTAGACTCTGAGATAGAATGTTAAAAGATTTATTATTTGAGGTAAGTTTGATGTTTCAGGGTCTTCATAATTTGCTCATTTGGAATTTTAACTGTGAACTGAAAAGATCTGACAGGAATTCTGTAACATTGCTCCGTAGTACTGGGAACTGACCTATATGCCCTTAGGGTACAGTAAAGATGACACGCCAGGGCACAGTTTGTGCAGTCTTTGCTTTCTGGGGCATTAGATGTGGGCAGCAAATAGAGAACAAGGTAATCTTAGATTTTACATACTATGAAAAGAACAAAGCAGATTCCTATGATGGAGAATTGGATTGGGGATAGAATTTTAAATTTGGTGGTTAGAATTTAGTGACATTTTAGCTGAGGTGCGAATGATGAGAAAAAGCCAGTGGTGCAAAGTTCTGAGGGCAGAGTGTTTTTAAGCAAGAGGTATGACAAATTCGGAGGCCCCAACAGGATCAAGCATGAGAGTAGCAAAGTACGGTAGAACACAAGATCATAGAAGTAGGCAACGTCCATATCCTGTATGGCCTTGGAAACATGCTTAATGAGTTTAGAATTTTGTTTTCAGAGCACTGGGAAACAGTAGAAGTGTTTTTAGTCGGGCCTGATTTGTGGAGAATGGGTTGTAAGAAATAAGACAGGAATCAATCAGAAAGGCTTTTGCACTGGTTTGTAGGAGAAAGCTTGGTGGTTTGTATTAAGGTGGTTGCAATTGAGGTTATGAAAAGCTGTTAGACCCAATATGTTTTGGAGAAATAGCTGACAGGACTTGATGATTGGGATGGGTTACAGTATGAGGGAAAGAGAAAAATAAAATACCTCCAGGGTTTTTGGTCCGAGCAGCTGTTGATGAGGAAGCCCAGAGAAGGAATGGCTGTTGGAGTAGGGGGAACCAAGAGTTTTGTTTTGGCTATGATAAAGTTAAGACAACAGGAATACAAATCTAAAACCAGGCACCAAGTATTTAATGCAGAGATAGTATGTTCCTAGCAGGTATTTTGCTTTACTTCTGAAGGGCTGTGTTAATTCACTTAAAGGGAAGGGGGGAAGTTAGTATTGTTCTGTTGGCAGACTTTTTAAAGAAATCAGGTCTTGACTAAAGAAAGTAATGTAGGTTATTGGGTCCAGAAGAAGCTGCTTATATCTTTTTTTTTTTTCTTTATTTGACATTTTGTTTTACTGAAAGTAAATATTTGAGTATAGTGTGTCTAGGTATATCTTTCCACTTAGAAACATGGATCACAGTTGCTGGTTCTCATGAGGTAAGAAAGGGTCAGTTGAGATAGTTAAATATTTATATATTTAAAATTTTACATTTACAATTTGTGGCCAAGTGATTTTTTTTTTTTTTTTTTTTTGGTGTGGGAGAGCATTTCTTTAGCTACTCATTCTAAAAGATGAGTTATTTCTGTTAAACTTGGTAGATTTTTTGTTTTTGATGTGTTTTGACATTAGTTTCCAATTTTAGATACAGCTGTTGCACATGATATTCAGTGAAATAACACAACCATGCTATTTTCAAGGCATTGCTTAATATTGTTGGAATTCTAGGTGGGTGGAAATGGCATTCAGAAAATTATTTAATGAAATAAATGGAACATATCCTGTGACTTGAAAATCTTGAGATTATTAAGATTCTACAGTATTTGCAATGGATTTTGGCCACTATTGGGCAGTATAAATTAAGAAGCTGAGGTCTTAGAGAAATTTTATCAAAAATTAGGTAACCATTAAATCATCCCAGTAATTTTACTATATTTTCCCTCCAGACAGTTCACAAAACTGTGAACACATTAGTCTGTCACCAGCGCATTTGACTAATCTCTATGAACAGCTGTTACAACATGCGTTACTACAATGGGATTTTGTTCAAATTTTGGCTTTTAAAAATAATTTTGAAGCTCAAATCGAACCTTTAAGCATTTTCTATGCTTTTAATAATTTACTTTCTAAAAATGTTCTCAAGTTTAAATTTGCGTGTACGTGTAGAAATGCCAGTTCTTTAGAAAACCTATTAACTAGATTTTAGATTGCATGTTTTGACTATTAATGGATTTTTTTTTTTTCAAGTCAGTGTCTTTTTACTAGGAATTTTCTCCTTTAAAAAAAAAAGAGCCAGTCTAGTAACACATTTCCTTCTTCGGCGAACTGCAAAGTTATATTCCTTTTAGTGGAATGTTGTGAGATAATAAATGGCTATAAAATATTTTATGTTTTTTGTATAAAAGGAATTCGGATCTTTTAAACTTAGTATGCAAACTCTACTTTTGGTCATGTAAGGAGAGAAAAAGATAATAGAACACAAACTCTTTAGAGCTGACCTTACTTTGTTCTATCAGTTTTTCTTATACATCCCATATCTCCTTTTTTGGGACTGTGTTCTGACATAATAGAATAAAATGACCTAATTAATCTGGTAGGACAATGGCTATTGATTAAAGGATATTGTAATATTGTAAAAACTTGTTTTTCGGAATGATGTTATATACCACAGGATACTGACTAACTCCAGTAAGTAAGATGTTTCTGAATGTTAAGGCTTGGACACATACTTTGCTTTTTCATGGCATGTGGACCATGTTGAGGAGTTTGTGTTTTGTTCTGTAAGTCCCAACGTGATCTGATCCCTACCTCCCTCTCCAGACTCCATTACCTCAATCAATTCCCTCCTCATTTCACTGCAGCTGCTTTGGACTTTTTTCAGTTCTGAGAGGACAGTTTCTGGCTCTAACATATGCCTCCAACATTCTAAACTGCCTCATCCCCAGTCTATGTAATAGTATACTCATCCTTTAGATCTCTCCCTAAGTAGCACTTCCTTAGAGAGACCGCCCTTTACCACACCATCTAAAATAGGTCCCTACTCTTCTTTCTCAACATATTGTATACTTTTCTGTGATTTGCAACAAATTCCATAATTTATTACTTATACATGTTTAATAATCATCTTCCTAACTCAGGCTAAAAAGCCTTCCTTAGAATAGGGACTATGTTTTATTTACAGCCCTTTACTTAACATTTCATGATGGAGTTAGGCTAGATCTAGGATTTTTTAATTCAAAATTTGTATTTTTTCATTCCACAGTAACTGTCTCACTGCCTTTTACTCCAGCTGCTTGTAGTACTCAATGAAATGTGGGTTGACCTACAATCCCTTGTCTGTAATTCCAAATTTAAAAATCTGAAGAAAAGTAGGTTTCGTCAAATTAAAAACAAACAAATGTGAAAACACGAGGTAATTTATGTGCTTTATCCCTCTTAGGATGAATAAGCTTATAGTATTTTTGCAGTGTAATATGTTCCCTTGTGAGGTGCTACCCCAGACTCTCCTTGAGGCGTTGCATAATATGAGTATGAAATATACGTACTGTAACCTTTCCAAAATCTGAAAACTTCTGAAACAGAGGGATATTGGATTGAGGGGTTGTATTAGCCTGAGTTCACCTGTTAACTACCTGTGTGACTTGAGGCAAATCACTTAAACCATGCTGATAAAGTTGAACTGTACTTACAACTCAGGTACCTTCCAAATCTAGAATTCTTAGATTTCACATGACCGTTTATTGGTCACATAAAGTGTCATGACATTTGGTTTCGATCAATAGATAGGTGATAGTTATATCAGCATTTAGAATTTACTTTGTGGTGCTTACCTATTATAAATGAAAATCAAATTACAATGCTGTGTTTATACATATTGCCAAGTTTTAAATTTTTTATATTTTTAGTGCTTGTGGGTGCCCTGTACATTTCTCATAGCATTGAGCCTTTTTAAAGTTTGGTAACTAATTTATACATTCCTTTGTAAATTAAAAACTACTAGAGGACAGTGAAGATAGATTTCTAGTTTAGTGGTTCTTGGCTACGTTTGGAAGGTGTTCATTATTTGTAGATGCCTTTCAGTAGGCGGTTTGCAAACAAGCACCTCTATTGATGAATGTTTGGACTTATATAAATAGGAAGATTTAAACAGGAAGTGTAAAAATGTTTTGGTAAGCAATTCTTTATAAAGCAGTAGTAAATTGTACATTTCATACTTTTTTCTTTGATCTTACATTGCCCTGACGAATATGGGGCAAATATGATTCCAGTTTTACAGAGGAAGAGACTAAAGCTCTAAAAAGTTTTGGCTTTGCCACCATCACACAGCTAGTGAGATGCAGAGGTGAAGGTGGAACTCAAAAGCTAGACTTGTGATATCAAGTCCATTATTCTGCTCATATACTCTTTTACCCTTTAAATATAGAAATTTTATGAAATATTATATACCTTAAAGAGTATAAAATATTTAAATTTTTTCTTTATTGATTATATATGTTTTATGTCACCTTCATTTTATTTTCTCATAAAATGAAGATGATCCTAGTGGTTTTGTTTGTTTCCTTAACCTTGGCTTTAAGCTAAAAGATACCTAGACATGATGATTTATCTTAGGTTTCATATTCACAGTACTTTTTATTATGTAAATTAACAGTGAAGGCATTTAATGTTGCTTTAAATCTTAGAGTTAAGCATGTTTGACGTGATACTTAAAATTCCATTTTTAATTTTTAAATTGGTAGTAATACTCTGTAGACTTTCTTTGGGTAGTCACCCACTCAATATAAAAAAAAACAGTAATAGAGTAATAAATATATTGTTTTGTAACTATTATGTACCTTTGTGTAACCTTAAACTAATAGTTATAAAAACTTCACATACTACACTTTATGACATATACATTCAAGCCTGATGAAAAGCCCTGAACAGTTAATTGGAGTGCCTCCAATCCAATTAGAATTTAAACCATTCCAGGTTTAAAGACTCTTTCCTTCACATGAAAAGTGTTTGTAAACATTTTTTCAGTAGTACATAATCTGGTAAAATACACACATTTTCTTACACAGCTCAATATCAGAAAAAACCAAACAACCCAATAAAAAATGGACAGAAGATCTAAGTAGACATTTCTCCAAAGAAATACAGATGGTCAAAAGACATATGAAAAGATGCTCAGCATCTCTAATTATTAGAGAAATGCAAATCAAAACTGTAATGAAGTACCACCTCATACCAGTCAGAATGACCATCATCAAAAAATCTGCAAACAGTAAATGCTGGAGAAGGTGTGGAGAAAAGGGAACCCTCCTACACTGTTGGTGGGAATGTAAATTGGTGCAGCCACTATGGAGAACAGTATGGAGGTTCTTTAAAAAACTAAAAATAAGAGTTGCCATATGATCCTGCAATCCCACTCCTGGGCATATATCCAGAGAAAACCATAAATTCAAAAAGATACATGTACCCCAGTGTTCATTGCAGCACTATTTACAATAGCCGAGATGTGGAAGCAACCTAAATGTCCACCAATAGACAAATGGATAAAGAAGATGTATATATACACCGTGGACTATTACTCAGCCATAAAAAAGAATGAAATAATGCCATTTGCAGCAACATGGATGGACCTAGAGATTATCATACTGAGTGAAGTAAGCCAGACAAAGACAAATGTCATATTGATATTGCTTGTGGAATCTTTAAAAAAAAAAAAAAGTTACAAATGAACTTATTTCCAAAACAAGAGGAGACTCACAGACTTTGAAAACAAACTTATGGTTACCAAAGGGGAAGGGGGGGAGGGATAAATTAGGAGGTTGGGATTAACATGTGCACGCTACTATGTATAAAATAGATAACCAACAAGGACCTACTGTATAGCATCAGGAAATATGCTCAATATTTTGTAATAACCTATAAGGGAAAAGAATCTGAAAAAGGATATACATGTATAACTGAATCACTGTGCTTTACAATTGAAACTAACACAATATTGTAAATCAACTATACTTCAATAAAAAAATAAAGTAAAAATAGAAATAAAAATGAAATACACGCATTTTATTTCAGGTTACTTTAAATTGTGTGCCTGTTGTGCTAGGCAGTTTGAAAATCTGATTTTAAGATTTTGTTTAAAGAAAAAAAATGTGGACCTCAGCAGTATACTTCTTATCCTAGCTACTGTGTTTTGTGCGCTGTGGGAGTTGCGTAGTCAGGAAGTCAGAAGTTGTGTTTCTTATTGCTTGAGATATTTAATAAATCCAAGCAGTAACATCTTAAAAGTTTGTCTCTCAAACTCTCCTCCATCATGGTAATTTGATTCTAAGCCAGAATTGTTTTAAATACAAATTATAAATATTTTGGCTTCCTTGAAGCATTTTCAATAGAATGCTGAATAGAATTCTGTTCTCATTAATGAAGTCTGACTATTTTGACTACACAATGAACATTCTTCTCATGAGCAAGTGATGTGAATTCATTTGTTAAAGTTCTTCCAAAAGATTAGGTAGCAAACTGTATAAAAGAATTGTAGTGCTCTTCTTAAAATGAGGTATAACAGGATTTCAGTTAACGTTGTCAGAAATTACTGTATGAATGTAAAGTTGCTCAGTATGACATTTGTTCATATATTTTATCATCTTCCATGAGGGACTTGAGTAATGAAGTGTATATCTGACTGTCGTTTGCCAGTTGGAAAGCCTCCAAAAACAAGGAGGCATTTGTACATGTGCAGAGGTTGGCAGGGTTCCCTTTTCTCCTGTTGTCAAAGACCATTTTATTTTCACAAAGATATGTTTGTATCTGTTCTACAATATGGCATGTGAATAATATACCAATAGTGTATGGAGGAGTTTTTTCGTTTACTTTTTGCACGACAAAACTATGTAATCTCACATATTTACTTATTTTCAGTGCTTTCATTTATATGTCAGGTTTTATACATGAATACTTCTGGGAAATAGTTAAATCTTTTGTAATCATTTTGTCTAAATAAACTTTCAAGGTTGTGGAGGTATTTTAAGTTGGGAGGAAAGGTTGAAAACAACATGTGGTTAGCAGTTTTTGCATGTCACATTGGACATGAGCAATCTGTCACTCTTCCCATTGCCCACAAGAAATTTTAAAATCTCAGGTAATAAGATTAAAAATGTACTTTCCTCTGATTATTAAAGAATCAGTAGACATTGTCTCTGAACAAAATTGAATCAATTCATTTACTATATTTAAAGATTCATACTATCATATCTGAATTTTTAATTTACATAATTAGTATTTTATCACAAAACTCCAGATCTTAAAATTTAAAAGAAAAAAAGGTATATGTACCAAGAACAAATACAGTTATTGTACATTGATAGAGTTGAAAGGAAACACAAATGAACATAGGTAATTATGGATCAAGTTTGGTTCTAAAAATCTTTTTTGTTTTAAAGTTGATAAAAATTTTAATGTAAGGGTATTATTGAGTCTTGTCAATTTTATAAAAGCTCAGGGTAAAATTACTTACTCTTCTTGAGAGGCCCAAGAAGAGCCTCATCTCCAGCTCTTGTATGTAGATTGTTCAATTTTTAGCAATAGAAGTAGGCTACATTTATATTCTGTAGTATTTTGCTTTGTTTCCCCTGAAGTTTGTGTAAACATCATCTTTATATAATTTCTTCCCCCAACTTAAGGAAAGGTACTAGACTGAAAAATGTCTCTTAAAAAACACCTCTGGTCATGTGATCTTCTAAAAAGTTGTTTAAAACAATACTTCTCACCCTTTTGCACTCCATTGCTCATCTTGTAGTTGGGTGTTTTAGCTTTGGAGAGTGAGTACCTTAGAATAAGCCTGCCATTTTACTTAGGTTGAAAATGACTTGTTCATGATCCTGGAAGATTTTTGTTTTAGGATGTTAATCTTCCTAGTAGTTATAAAATCCATTAGAAAATCTTGCCAAGATTAGGAGAATAAATAATTTTGAAGTTGGGTTTAAGGTGAATAGACAATGTGATGGCACTGGAAAGGGAAGCAAGACTAACTTGGGACCAGAGGTACTTCAGTAGAGATTGCACTGGTAGGTTATCAGATTGCTCTTTACCAACCTTTGGGTATAGATAGAAGATACTTCCCAAGAATCCTTCTTGAATTCCACGCCTGCTTTCCTCTGGACTAGATAAGGCCCCTATTAAAGACTTTCTTAGGACCTGCCCCACCTTTTAGTAACTAACACTTATCACACTCATAGTTATTTGTTTGGTATATGTTTTTTCTTCTAAAATTTTTATTTCAGAGACTATGTAGTTCACTCTTATTTCCAGCATAACACAGTGCCTGGTGCCTGGTAAGCACTTGCTGGCTAATAGGCCTACAGTCCTATTCATTCAGAAGAAAGGATTGGTTGATTGTACTCACAGGAGTCAAAAAGATAAAGGAAAGCATACATACTTTTAGATCTGGTAATAAAGAAGGTGTCTTGTGTTTTGTTGATCAGTTTGGTTCTGAGATTTTGATAAGAAAGACTTACTTTATTTTAGCTTTATAATGTAATCTATTAAATTTTCACGTCCATGGTAACGGTATGAGTTAAAGAAGAAATAAAGTTACTCACAGACATTGAGAACAGACATGTGGTTGCCAAGGGGAAGGAAAGGAGTTGGGGAGAGATGGACTGGGAGTTTGGGGTTAGCAGATGCAAACTATTACATATAGAATGGATAAACAACAAGATCCTACTGTATGGCACAGGGAACTATATTCAGTATCCTAAGATAAACCATAATGGAAAAGAATATTTTTAAAAAATGTGTATATATGTATAACTGAATATAAATCAACTATACTTCAAGAAAGAAAGAAAAAAAAGTTGATCTCTATTGAACTGTTGAATATAAAAAGAAAATCCAAGCTCATGCCTAGTAGAAATCCCTACGGAGGATCTGGGGTAGACCTAGGATATCTTCATCAGAATCTCTTATAATAAGATAATTCTTTTGTAGAGTTTTCCATCTGATGAAGGTTGGCCATTTGCAAAATATCTTGGAGCTTGTGGAAGAATGGTGGCTGTAAATTATGTTGGAGAAGAACTGTGGAGTTACTTTAATGCACCATGGGAGAAACGAGTTGACCTCGCTTGGCAATTAATGGAAATAGCAGAGCAGCTGACAAACAATGACTTTGAATTTGCACTCTACCTCCTGGACGTCAGCTTTGACAATTTTGCAGTTGGTCCTAGAGATGGAAAGGTGATCATTGTGGATGCTGAAAATGTTTTGGTTGCTGACAAAAGGTTAATTAGACAAAGTAAGTATATAACTTTTAGATTTTCTCTATGTCAAAATAATGTTTACATTTATGTGAAGCAAACTTTTAATTTCCTCCTTAGAGGGCAACCTTGCATCTTTCTTTGTTTTATTTGACCAGTATCAGTAAACAAATACTGATTTATTATACTTACGCTTGTACTCTTAGTCACAGTTTGTCCTTATTTAGAAAATATCTTTCAGGTTCAAATGGATGCAGATATACTGTCTTTGTGTGTGTGTGTGTGTGTGTGTGTGTGTGTGTACACACATGTCTTTTTCATACTGTCTGCTTTATGCTGTGGTTTAGGATCTAATGCAGAATTAAGTTTTTATATAGTTAAAGGCTACAAGAGAGACTATACTGCTTTTGTGGAGTCCATATTTTTCTGTGGAATCTCTTACAGTGATATTCTGTGTTTCGTTGTTCTGTGAGGTCCCTTCAGTGATTTTTTTTTTTTTCTTTTTAACCATTTAGATGATTCCTAGCACTGCAGATCTCTAACTTTGGTTTGACATTATTACGTCTCGTCCAAAACTTTGCTCTCCGTTTATTTATGAGCTCTTCAAAGGATAGGTGGGCAGAATGGCTGAAGTGTTTTGAAAATTAAGTGTCATAGGAATTTTAAAGTTTCAGGGACAAAGCCTGTAGTTCTATAACTAACGTACTTAGTAAAAAAAAATCCCGAAGGGTTGTTATTCCATGGTGAAGGTCTTGTATTCTTAATCCCCTCGTGTCATATGGGGGTCTGTTGATGAAGAGACCAAAAATTTGTGGCACCTACGGAATGCAGTGAATGTAACAGCAGTCTATTAGGTTTATATTTTTTACATCAGCTTGATCTTGTTAAATACTTTATTTTTCTCAATGCCTTGATCTGATTCCATACTCACGAAACTACTTTCTGATCATTTCTTGACCTGCCATGTAGATGCTTTCATGGGGAGTGGATGCCATGCTCTGGAGTGCTTCATTTCCTACTTATCTCTTCCTACATTTGTGAATGTTGTAGCAGCTTACACCATGCTTTTCTTTTTCAAAGTGTACAATTCAGTGGTTTTTATTATATTCAGAGTTGTGCAACTTGCCTAAACTTTAAAACACTTTTATTCCAGTATTCGTAAAAATAATATTTTTGTAATTTTTTTTTAATGTGGGCATTCCTGGAATACATGTTACAGTTTTATACCAACTAATTCCTGACCTTGAATGAATACAATATAGCGTCTGTATTCTCGCATTTCATACAGTGAGCATTGCTCCAGTGCTGCTTTAGCTCTGGCTAATTCTTTTCAAATGTCTCATGGTAGGGCTGTCTAAATAGACACTTTGCAAAAGGCCATATTTAGTTATTCACCCTCTTTTCTGAACTCTTGTAAATGACCTTTACAGGGAAATTGTGATTTTGTTGTGGCAACTCCCTCAATGTCCTTCCCTTTATCATCTAAACTAGTAAAAACAATACACATTCATTTTTTTCAAACGGAATAGATCCTTCCTTGAGAAATTGTTGCATCAGTTATCTTCTTCAACTTTCCACCCTCCTCCATAAAATCCAATTTTTCTTACCTTCCCCAAAACAAGTATGCATAAGATTCTTTTCTGCTTTCCCAGCATTTTTAAAAGTACTGCTTACTGCCTGTCTCTGCTTCCTCAGCCTCCATTCATTTCTCAACCCATTAAACCTGACTTAGAAGACTGCATTACCATCTGCACGCACCCAATTGGCAAATTCGTGAAGTGACTGATTAGTAACAACTTTCTGAAATTCTTTCCTCCTTTGGTTTCCTTCTATTCAGGTAGTTCCTTTTTTAAAACATAAATCTGATCTTAGCACTCCTTTGCTTAATGCTTTTAATGACTTCCCATGGTTCTTCGAGTAAAATTCGAACTCCTTACAAGAGAACAATCTGTGTGACTTGGAGCTGTTCTGCTTCATTTTTAACATCCCTCCACTGCCCTTAATGCTTCAGCTGCAGTGGCCTTTTAGTTTCTTGAATAAACCTTCCCACTGAATACCTCACAGCTACTTTATATTACTCTGTATTTATGTATAAAATATTAACATTATGTTAATAGTGTCTATCTTGTCATCTAGTTAGAACCTCAGACTTTACTCATACACTTCCCTGTTAATTTTTGTCTCATGTTTCTACAATCTGGCTTTTTTTCCTGGACCATCTTAGTCCCTCCAGTCTTCAGCCCAGATTTACATTTCTATTAGACAAATCATGGTCATGACCATCCAAGGTACAGACTATTTTCTAGCCTTATCTGTACCTCCTCCCCAGTTATCTGTCTCATGCTCTAACCACAGTGAATTTATTGTTTCCTGAACCAGCTGGACCAATCCCTTAAATCCATGCCTTCGTACATACTGTACCCTGGGCCTAGCATGCTGTTTTCCCTCTTTGCTTTTCAGACTTGCTTATCTTTCAAGACCTAAATCAGTTGTTCTCCTCTGTGCAGCTTTCTGCAGCCCCAGGTACAGGTACTGCTTCCTCTGTACTCACGTCGCACTATGTCATACTTCTGTGTGGCACTTTCTCTGTATCATGGAGAGTTTCACTCTACGCTGAACCTTTTAGTAGCAGGGACCTTGTCCGATCCTTCTGCCTGGCATTGGTGGACTCCTAATAAACATTTGTGTATAAATTAATATATTTAAATGTTTAATGTTACACAATTTTAAGAACAAATACTGTGTTAATTAGTCAAATGTTACATTTTGGGAAACAATAAACTCTCTTAAAATGTATTTTTCTCTTTCTCCTTTTTCCCTTTTCACAGATAAACCTGAAAATTGGGATGTATGGTATGAAAGCAAATTTGATGACTGTGATAAGGAAGCTTGCTTATCATTTTCAAAAGAAATTCTTTGTGCTCGTGCCACTGTGGACCACAATTATTATGCTGTTTGTCAGAACCTCTTATCCAGACATGCCACCTGGCGTGGCACCTCTGGAGGACTGCTTCATGATCCACCAAGTGAAATTGCCAAAGATGGCCGACTAGAGGCCTTGCTGGATGAGTGCGCCAACCCAAAGAAGCGCTATGGCAGATTCCAGGCTGCAAAAGAACTGCGTGAATATCTAGCACAATTAAGTAACAATGTGAGGTAGTCTATGGTGAACTTTTCTTTGCTTTTCTTCATTTAAATAGCACTGGCTAAAATGAAACCACCAAAACTTATCTGGAAAAATGAAATTTGGAGGTAATACATTCAGAGGATGATAAACTTGCACTGATAGATCTCAATGTTAACATCCATCAAAGTAAGACATAATTTCAAAAAATCACATGATGCTTCTGCAAATAAGTTTGTTCTTACACTTTGGAGGCTTGAGCTATATCGTTAACTGCTTTACCCCCTGAATGCCTGACTGGATTAATGAGTATGGTTAAGCTATTGGAAATGAGTCTGATAGTTATGTTGGCTTGTGTATCAAAGGGTACTTGGTACTTGACTTAGTTTGCATTATGATCATGATTTTGTGAATCTCTTGTATTTACTTTGAATGTCAAGTTAGATTGGCCTGTTTTATAGGCTACTTTTTCCTTCTGATGTGTAGGTTTGTTTTTTTTCTTCCCATTTTTATGTTTTTAATTAAATTTACACATTCAGGTTACTATAGGTATTCATTTACATCTGGGCTAGTTTTCATTCAGTGCTGTGTGGTACACATTTACCGTTAGGGCAGGATTCCCAGGTTTACTGTTTTTTCAGAAAGCTGAATATTTTATTATGTAAATACATTTCTTCCCACTTTCTGTGGTTTCACCATTGCATGAGATCATTTAAGGTTGTTTAACAGTTACATCCCTCTATGCCAATAAATTATAAGTGTACACTAAACATGAACTTTGGCATATGTTGCAAAATGTCATTTTTGTCCCTTAAAAGGCTTTAAGAGTATACTAGCAACCTATACCTTGATGTTAATTTGATTGAGGGAAAAAAAAAACCCCCAGTATTTTTTAAATGATAACTATTCCAGGATAGTAATGCATATGCCAAAGAAATATTAGACCTAGTCCTATGGTTAGATTTTTAAATTGGTCACCTACCTATTTTTACTATCCTACTCCCAGTACTTCAACTCTGTCATTATTAAATTCATATCTTCCTGATTATTCTTTTACATTGAAAAGTCAAGCTACTGCTTCCAAACATATGTAACTTAAAGATGTCGTACCTTTTATTCATTGGTAGTTTTGCAAAAGTCAACGTGGTAGTCATTGTTTGAGTTTAATATGGCATCATAACTTTTTATTTATTGATGGACTAATAATTCTTACTGTAAAGCAGACAGGTTTAGCCAGTCTGTCCAACTTGATCTTCATTACCCAATTGTTAACCATAAAAAACATCAAATTTAAGTATATGGATAAAAGTTAAACGTGTAAGATTTCTGTGGGCTGTTTATTTTAAAGTTACAATATATTTATAAATTGGCTATCTATCGCTAACGTAGGTGATATTTTTCTGTTTGAAATTACAACTTTTGTTTACCGCAAAGTTTGGTGTAGTGTGCAGTATTTAGTTCTAGACTGACCTTATTCTAATCAGAAAGTGATTAAAATATGCACAACCAAAGCCAAATTTTTCTTTTCTTTTTCATTCATTCAGCAACTATTTATTGAGCATCAACTCTGTGCCAGGTACATTACTAGCTGCTACACACTGTCTGAACATGACATATGGTTAAGTAACTTTAAAATGATTATCAAAGACTTTAATGTGGGTATTTCTTAAGTTGAAAGAGCATTCATTAAATTGGGATGATGCTTTCACGTTATTTTACTGTTGTGATGGAAGTTCTACTTGTACCATCTACAACTGGGTTGCTACAAAAAGAGCAGGAGGAAATCAATAAAGTTAATCCCAGTTTAAAAACTAGAAGAAGGGTAAGGTCTCTTCGTTATAAAGTTAAGTTTTATACGTCAGTACATTACATATATCAACTAGCCCTCAAAGAAATATTTAAGTGCTGGAAATTTTACTAAGCTGACTTTTTACAACTTTGGAAAACTTTTGAGGGGAGTAGGTAAAATTACTTGTCAAACATTCGCCTCTTATTCAAAACTTCAAATAAAATACACATTTTCAAAATGGAGCAGCTTTTATATTTGATAAGTATTCATTACAAACCTTAGAATGCCAGTCATTAGAGGAGTTGTCTCTCTGTGGTTTAGCAGACACTTATCTTACTTTTTGGAAGAGTGATTGTGATTGCAGAACAGGAAGTGAGAAAACACTGCCAGCAGTGATTGCAACTTGAGGTAGCTTTTTATAACTACCATTTCCCCCATGAGATTATGTGTAATTTCTTTTATCTTTGGAAAAGTTGAGGAGAAGATAGTAAAAGAATTAGGAATTTAAAATTACAGGGAAAAATATGTATGTGAAAAGCAATAAATATTTTGTTCACTTTGCTATCAAGATGTTCACTATCAGATATTTATTATACAGCAGCAATTTATATTTTTAATCATTGCCCATTAATAGACTCAGTAAAATATTTTTGAATCAGACATTTGGGGTTTGTATGTGCATTAAAATTGTCTTTTGTACTGTAAGTTACTGCTTAATTTGAATATTTTATCAGAACTGTCTCCCTGTGCCTTTATAATATAAAGTTGTTTCTACAACTTTTAATGATCTTAATAAAGAATACTTTAAGAATCACACTTTTCAGACTATCTCTTAACTTCAAATATACAGCTTTTTCTTGAATGGAAAGTGGGGTTATATAGATAAGTTTTTTTTTTTTTCTCTTGCATATATTTTGATATAATTTTCAGAAACTATCTGGTTGGGTGTGATCTGAACTTAAGGTATGTTTGTTTTCTTCTGTTTTTCTGTAGTAGTTGGTGACTTTTTAAACTTTTACTACTAAGATGGGATAGAGAACTGCATTATGGAATTTTTCAGATGTATACAAGAGAATAATATAATGAACAATAATAAACTGTGGTTATACTAATTTCAAAAGTTAGCAATGGGGCTTCCCTGGTGGCACAGTGGTTGAGAATCTGCCTGCCAATGCAGGGGACACGGGTTCGAGCCCTGGTCTGGGAAGATCCCACATGCCGCGGAGCAACTAGGCCCGTGAGCCACAGCTACTGAGCCTGCGTGTCTGGAGCTTGTGCTCCGCAGCAAGAGAGGCCGCGATAGTGAGAGGCCCGCGCACCGCAATGAAGAGTGGCCCCCGCTTGCCACAACTAGAGAAAGCCCTCACACAGAAACGAAGACCCAGCACAGCCATAAATAAATAAATTAAAAAAAAAAAGTTAGCAATGGGTGGCCAAACTTGTTTCATCTGTACCCCAGCCTACTTGCCCCAGCTTATTTTGCGAGAGATATCATTTGATTCAGCCGTGCCCATTAGGCATTTATTTTCTCCTCCAACAAAAATTTCACATCTAAAACCTTAATACCTCAATATCGCCAAAGCAAGAGAGCTTTCAGAAACTCAAAGATGTTTTCTCAGAAGCTCAAGATCCAACTGCAGGGACTTTAAACCACTGGCAATATGTACATGGAGTAATATGATGATAAATAAGGATAATAACTGAAATGCAATGAAATTCATTAAATATGTAACCTATGCATTCAAAATGATAAACGTGAACAAAAACAAAACAAAACAACTCAGTTACCTTTGGAAAGATGTTGAGGAATTATTCTGAAAACTGGAAACCTGGAGAGAAAGAAGCATTTATCCTGCCTTACCCCAGGATAATCAAATAACTGAGGGGAAGAATTTGTAGAATTATTCTAGTTAGTATGCAGAAGGAGTATTGTTAGAATATCACCGTTTTTAAATTCCTAATGAATTGGCAAGAGCTAGGCAATGCACATCAGTGGCAGCTGAAGCTATTAATTGAAAAGCTGATGAGGAACTTTGGATGAATGGATCTGAATGGCAGCACCTGATGAACTCATTGGTTAATCTTAATGTGTCTTCTAATACAACTCAATGAAAAAGTACCCAGCACCACCTATGAAGTGTCTTGACAGGGAAAAGAAAAAAAAAGCCTGAATCTGATCAAGCCGCTAGATCTACCCATTAATGGGAAAAACACAGCACAAAAGAACATGGTACAGAACACCATGGGAATACAATCAACAAAATCCAGAACACAGGGAATTCTACAGGATAAATGACTTGGCTTTGTTTAACAAATTGCAAGGAAAAGGAGAGGGACCCTATACATTGAAAGAGACTTTAGTAACAGAAAGTAAATGCAAATGTCACCTTTGTATCCTGATTTGAACAAATCTACTTTAAAACCAAGTGGAAACAGAAATTTGAACAACTAAACAATAAGGTGGATGTCTTGAGTAACCTCATCTACTTTAATTTTGCACTTGCCTTAATATGTGGAAAAACCATAAAACTACCTATACTAAGTCTAAATTTTGTCTGAATTTGTCTATATGTCTAAATTCTGGATAAAGGCATTTTAGTTCTTTTTTTTGAAAAGTTATTTGCCCATGGTCACAAAAATAAGTAGTGGCAGACCTCGGGCTCAACATTGATGTTCTGGTTGACTTCAACACTGTCCTATACCATGTGGCAACTTCTAAGAACCAGAAGCATATAGTTGAGGACAAGAGCATATGAATATAATTGCATAAAACGTTTACGTCCATATCCTCAATTTTTAATAAATTAGTGGAGGGGAAGATTTGTGAGGGCAAGAAGTAGAAAAACCCCAATTAAGATACAGGGGAGGGGAGGGGGTAGAGTAAGCTGGGACAAAGTGAGAGAGTGGCATTGACATATATACACTACCAAATGTAAAATAGATAGCTAGTGGGAAGCAGCTGCATCGCACAGGGAGATCAGCTCAGTGCCTTGTGACCACCTAGAGGGGTGGGATAGGGAGGGTGGGAGGGAGACGCAAGAGGGAGGAGATATGGGGATATATGTATATGTATAGCTGATTCACTTTGTTATAAAGCAGAAACTAACACACCATTGTAAAGCAATTATACTCCAATAAAGATGTTAAAAAAATTTTTAAAAAAATAAGGTAAAAAAAAAGGAGAGATGGGGGAGAAGAGTAGAGAGTGAGAGAAATAAAAGGGTAAGATCTTTTCTACTTTGACCTTGAAATGTTAGGCCTCATAGATCTATATAGATTAGATTACTCTTCCCAACATGAGTTTACTAATATATTCTGTCTCTAGGGATCTACCTCAGCCTTTCAAGTTGTTTTTTTTTTTCCCTTTCACCTTTCTTTATCCTACAGATAACTTGAAACTGTACCTCATGCCTTATACTCCCAAGTTCTAAGACTATATAGACCTATAAGAAAGTCTGCCTTGTAAGGTGACAGACCATTAAAATAAGCTCAACATTTATGCAGTCAGGCTTGGGATTTTGTTAATTTGTTTTCCTTTTAGTTGTATATCTCAGGTGTTTCGGTGACTCAGAATACTGAAAGAGGTCACCTGTAGGCTGTTAGATGAAGATAGGACAAGCAGAAGCAATGCTCTCTGTATTTTACTTTAATCCTGAAACAAAACCAGTGGCTCTCCAATGACATTGAGTGGTCTCACTATTTTTCCATTTTTTCTTTTTATACTTAAAGACATTGATTATTGGTTTTAGTTTCTTGTAATATGTATTCATTTTTTTCTTTTTTTAGCTACGCAAATTACTTAATTATACTTACAGTCTCCTAAGGACTTCTCATGTAGGTTATCTTTACGTTTTTTAAGTAATCACTTCGTAATATTGGGTTACCCAAATTATTTCCTGACACTTGCTTTGAAAGGTGTTTTCAGTTGTCTCGTTAACAATTCTGAAAGTCAACCTTCTAGAATTTTTTTTTAATCAACGCCTGTATTTTTGAGTTTCTTTGATTTTTTTTCCCACTATTACTGGGACACTATATTTTTGTGGTCCTTTTATGTAATGATTTTCAGACATAGCTTATTTTCAAATATTGTGGAAGTAGAATAAGGTAAGAATTAGAAGTTACAGGCAGATTTTGGTCTCATGAAACTAGTTAATGATATTGGTGTACTCAGATGTAATGAAGTTTTGAGTATGGATCTTTTCTATCTTCCTCTGAAACTAATATTCTCTTTTAAAAAGTCAATTTTTGGTGTTAAAGCCACAAATAGAAATCTCAAACACTTAACACTCACAGGTCCCCCATGGAAAAATGTTTCTCTGATGTCATTTGAGAAAAGGCAGTGAAAAAGAGAAGGACATCTTTGAATTATTAAAAATGTATACTTAAATGTTTCTGAGAGTTTGAATCTCTTCTTTGACACTTGCCAGTTGTTCCCCTAGACAAATTATTTAACATCTGTAAGATAGTGTTCATATTAAAGAAACACAGAATTT
Source organism: Balaenoptera musculus (assembly GCF_009873245.2). Taxonomy (NCBI): domain Eukaryota; kingdom Metazoa; phylum Chordata; class Mammalia; order Artiodactyla; family Balaenopteridae; genus Balaenoptera; species Balaenoptera musculus. The sequence continues at coordinate 24,633,935 of NC_045788.1, forward strand.
CCTCTTTTGACTCTTAACTACAAGTTTACTGGCCAGATGCAGTAATGTATGGGAAAACACTTTGTAAGCTGTGAAGTGCTATACAAGTACATGGTAATAACAAATAAACATTGATGGTTTGCCCAGAGAGAAAGAAGAGGCTTCGTTCAAGGATTAAATAATTGGCTTCTTGCTAGCTGGAAGTGCACAGGCACCCATGACTTTTACCTCTTTATAACTTAAGGCTCTAAACTAGTTTTAGCAGGAGGAAAGGCAACAGATATTTTTAGAAAACTTCCTGTGGTTTAGATGAAATTGCCAAAGATATGATTCAGCATGAGAATTTTAAGTTTCCAGGTTCTTGTGCTTCATAGGCTAATAATTTATAATCCGCAGGGGAAAAAAAAATCACAAACTCTTTTCGGGGAGGGGACTGTTCCAAGACTTTTGTCAAATTAATTATCACTTTTGAAGCTTAATTTTTGCATCTTTTGTTGAAATATCAAAAAGTAAAAAATATCAGTTACCATGATACTTAAAGTATGGCTATTTATTTTCAGCTCATGGTTTTACTTAGAATCTCCTTTGATCAAAAATAATGAAACCAGTGTAGTATATGTAACTTAAGTCTTAACAGTTCTGAAAAGAGGAAACATAATGGGGCTGACATGGCAAAATATGCAAACTTATTAATAATCAAATAATAAGCCACTTCTTCCATACCCTCCTCATTGGAAGGAAACAGTACCAGTAAAAATGCAGCAGGTGAAGAGTTTTTCTTCTTGGCTTGGCAGAACATGAGTCTAGAGCAAGGATTTAGTAAAGGGCAAGGGAGGCTAGAAGGCAAAGAGAGAAATCCCTGGATGGATCCAGACATTTTCTTTGCCCTTTTTGATGCCTGTATAAGAATTCCAAAAGTAACACATGAATATATACCCATTAAAATCACCCCTCTTCCCCTACCCCAGCTCTTCTTCTTCAAATAAGTAACTGCTGTTCATACTGTTTGTGTTGGATTACATTTATGTAGCCATACATACAGATTTTTTACGTAATGGAGATCACATTAACTACATAATAGGCATCATACTAGGCTTCAACTGGATTTTTTTTTTTTGGTAGAACTCAGAGCCTATCAGTCTAAATCTACTTCATTTTTCTAAATCAGGGGTTGGCAAACATTTTCTTTTAAGACTTTGCAGGCCATGTGGTCTTTGTTGGAATTCCTGAACTCTGTCATTGGATAGCACAAAAGCAGCCGTAGACAATACAAAAACTCAGGAGCATGGTTGTGTCCCAATAAAGCTCTATTTGCAAAAATAGGCCAAGTTTGGCCCATGGGTCACAGTTTGCCAACCCCTGTTCTAAATTGTTACATAGTATTTCTGCATAAAAATAACCATACTTTATTTTTGTAATCACGTCCAATTTTTCACTATTAAACACAGTTGTTTTGACTATCCTTATACAAATAACACTGTACATATATGAGTACTTCTGCAGGAAGTGAATGCCAGGTCAAAGGTATGCATATTTAAATATGGAAATATAGCTTCCAAACTCTCCAAAGGCTTGCCAACTTATTCTCCCCAAAACTGTATGAGAATAGGCTTCTTACTGCCTGCCAACACTGACTATAACTTATTTATTTATATATATATATATATATATATATATATTATATATATATATATATATATATATATATATATATATATATATATATATAGGCTGTGCTGTACACCTTGTGGGATCGTAGTTCCCCAACCAGGGATTGAACCCGGACCCTGGCAGTGAAAGCGCCGAGTCCTAACCACTGGACCACCAGGGAATTCCCTATTTATTTTTATTTTTACGAATATTATGTGCAAAATACTATTCCCCTTATTCCTAATAATTAGTTGATGAAGCTTGAGAGAACTAATAACACCCTCTTACCTTCCTGCCTGATTTAGAATAAATTGAGAGGCAGATGCAGGAATCAGGAAGATGGAGAATATCACCTATGCTATTTATCAATTTAAAGCTGTTGGACAGCATGGCCTATATCCATGATAACAATAGTCTTCTGAATACTATATCCTCGAATTAATCTTCCCCACTTTTATCACAGGCAGTGTTGAAAAACGACAGACCTTCTGCCATTGGTAGTCTCTCCTTGGAAAACATACATGGAGAAGCAGAGAGTTTGTGATTCAGAAGACAGTCATACCCCTTAAGGAAAGAGAAAGTGACCACACATGTCCAGTTCCCTTTCCCAACTCACCAGTTAGTTGAGTCACTGGGGAAGGGGAGAAGACAGATCAGGAGTGCTCCTCTCAGGCAGTCCTTCCACTTGGAAACATGAGTTAATGTCTTCCCCCAGCACTCCAGCTCCAGCCTTAGTGAGGCTAACCATCTTTCCAATAAGTTTGATGACCATTTAATTTTTTTGTGAACTGCTTGCTGTTATCCTTTGACCACTTTTAAAAGCTGGTTGATATTTTTCTATTGATTTGTAGGAGCACTTCATCTTATTAAGGATATTAATCTTTGGTTATTTACCACAATTACTGCATTTATTAAATCTAAGGTGCCATTGCTTGTGAGATACCATTATTTTATATACTCCTAAGGGGAGTAAGCTTAAAAAACAAAATAAAATGTTGTTAGTGAAGCTATGTCACAGTGAGTCTTATCACTTAGAATTTTTATTTTATATGTACTGAAAGAGCTTGCTTAGACTTTTTGAGTGTATACTTAAGAGGGAAAATATAAGCAAAATAGATTGGCTAAGGTATTTGCAAAACATTTTATATTCAGAATTCATCCACTCTCTTGACCCACTTTTCAGAGCCCTTGCTGTACACATTTTTCCACACTATATGTCATCCTCTGTGTCACCAAGAACATTGGTGCAGCCATATTTCTCCAAAGAGTGCTTCGGTGCTGTCTCCAGAATTTTCTTCCAAGCCATAGCCACCAATTCTTTAAGTTTTGATGCTGGCACTTTCTTGAACTTACCAATAGAAGTAACAGGGCTTCAGACAAAAAAAACTAGAAGTCTCATTCTTCTCCTTAAATGGTTCTTGAATAGTATGTCAACCCTAGTGTTTTAAGGTTGAACCTTTCCAATAATAATGGGAGTATCGACCACATTTGAACATGTGCAGGCAATGGCTTCATTTCACAACTACAACCTGGTAGACAGCAAATGTAAGATGCAGAGATTGTAAAACAAATGTTGGTTTCAGATATATTAAAATTTGAAGAAATGTTTGTGTTCTAACTTATGAATTAGAGTGCTTTTTTTTCCAATGTGTCATGCCTCTTCTTTTCTTTCTATGGTAAAATATATAAAACAAAATTTGTCATTTAACCATTTTTAAGTGTACAGTTCAGTGGTATCAATTACATTCACAATATTGTACAACCATCACCACTGTCTATTTCCAAACTATTGCATCACCTCACACAAAACTCCGTACACATTAATCAACAGCTCTGCATTACCCCTTTCCCCAGCCCCAGGCTTCTAATTTACTTTCTGTCTCTATGAATTTGCCTATTCTAAATATTTTATGTAAGTGGAGTCATACAACATTTGTCCTTTTGTGTCTGGCTTCCTTCACTTGTTTTCAAGGTTCGCTCATGTTGTAGCATGTACCAGAATTGTATTCCTTATTAAGAATATTGTATTTTATGTCTATACCACACTGTGTTCATCCATTCATTTCTTTTTCTTTCTTTCCTTTTTTTTTTTTTTTTTTTCCCCTCACTGCACGGCTTGTGAGATCTTAGTTCCCTGACCAGGGATCGAACCCGGGCCCTCAGCAGTGAAAGCGCAAAGTCCTAACCACTAGACCACCAGGAAATTCCCCATCCATTTATTTCTTGTTGGATGCTTGGATTATTTCCATCTCTTGACTATTGTGAATAATGCTGAAAGTAATGTTAGCATACAGGTCACTGTTTGTGTCCCTGATTTCAATTTTGGGGGTATATACATGAGTGGAATTGCTGGGTTACATGGGAATTTTATTTTTAACCTTTTCAGAAATTGCCAAACTATCGCATATCTTTTAACTTTAACATCTGATTGACACCATGGAGATGAACAGAAAGTTGTCCATTGTTGTCCCAGACTTGGTAAGGGTGCAGCAACGGCCCTGAGGGAACTGGGAGCGACAGTGTCCACACAGGTGTATGTCTTAGGAAGTACAAGAGCAGCGAGAGGTTCTTTAATTGTATCTTTAGAAACAAAGAGATTAGCCGTTGTAAATAAATCTAAGGAGTAAGCCTATGCCCAGAGTTACTGAACAATTCATCTATTTAAATTTGGAAAAGCAGGTGGGAAGAGCTCAATGGCTCTGCCTAAGACAGGAGAGAGACTGAGAAACCACAGAAATGACTTGGAGCTTGGGGAGAGAAGCTACCAAAAGGAGACAGGGAGAGAGAAGGAACAAATGATTTAGGTCTATTAACATCATTTTCAATACCACTCCCCTTGAGCACACACTAAGTGACAGGCATTGTGCTTAACACTTTATATCTAATCTTTAAAGCAAGAGAGGTATGCTATTTCCATTTTACATACTGGAAACTATGGTCCTAGAGGTTAAGTGTCTGCCCAAGGCCACAGAACTAGTGAACTGCAAAGATGGGATGTGCCCCCTCCCCCAGCCCTCTTCACTGTGCCGCTCTGGCCCTTCAAGTTCCACATTTGAAATGCTTTCTTTAACTACCACCCTTTCCTGCCTACCGTTGTCAGAAAGAGCGAGGCCCCTCTTCCTTGCAGGCTTGCCTTGCCCTTCCTGGGACCGGCTGTTGTTCCGTTGTGATCCTGCCCGGAGCTGTGCAACTCTTTCACTGTGTCAGGTGTCTGGTTAGTGACGTACAAGGCTTCATTCCCAAACTTAAACCATCCCTCGTGCTGCTGGTACGAACTTGCTTTCTTATAACCTCCTCTGTCAACTTAGTGCATATTTCAACATCAAACTCCCGTCTCTTCCTGCATAACGGGGCCTCCTATTTTCACAGGAGAAAAAAAAAAAAGGTAGCTTATGGAGGTACCTTTCTAAAGTGTACCCACCCACATACCTTATCCCTGCCCTCTCAGCAGACCCTCTATTTCCTATTTATTTATTTATTTATAGCTCAAAGATTGTGCCTCCTAAGAGCCATGTCAAGGGATCCTGTGCCCCTGGGGTTGCGACTGCTACTACAAGGGGTCTCAGATCTGTCACAGTTTCTCTTTTTCCTGTTACTCTGAGAGTTACATTTGCAAAGCACACACACACCATACTGATTTGTTGATAAAATGATTGTCATAATAACAGTCTCCAAACACAGCTTCCTCTCGCTGACTTCCTTCTCAAGAACTCGCACTTATACTCTGTTGTCCCAAATTTACTTCCAGTTCTCCCCTCAAGACGTTTAGGGGCCAGGAGCACCAAGGACAGGAACGCTAGCTAGAAGCCTGGATTGAGTGCAGGGCTTCAGGGCTCAGAGGAAGCATTTTAGAGAGATGCTAACTCAACACCCAAGCGCAGATACTGAGTGATACTCCAAAGAATTAGAAAAGCTAGACATCTCTTTAAGGGATTAATTGAAAAAAGGATGATCCATCCATGCAGTCAAATACTATGATGCTTTCTGGCACTTAAAATGATAATGCAGAGGTACACTTATTCACATGGAAGTGAGTGAATCCAGGTATGTAGGGCCTGAAGTTTACACAATTTCTTTAAGAAGAAGATTGATTCAGATACCTGGAAGGGGTCTATGCTTATGTGGGGCTTTAAAGCTTAAGCTTCATAAATGCACATTGTGAAGAAAGTAGTTTTCTCAATAGCATGTGAAACTTTGTACTTATTTCAGAAAAGCCTAATGGGCTCTGCAGAGGGCTGCTAGCAGTGGTTATTTGTTGTATTTTTACTTTTGGTATGTTTTTATTTTGTATCTCTGCAGTGTGATTATATATGTGTGTATATGCATATATGTATGTGTGTGTGCATTTCACATGTATATGTGTATGTATATATGTATATTTAAACATATATATATATTTATGTTTTTCATTTGAAAATCAATGGGTCATCCAGACTTCAACCCAAAGGGCTAGGCAGATTAAGAGACTCCAGGTCCAAGACCGTAGGATGGAAAGTTGGGAAAGCAGATGTAAGTAAGGTTTAAACCAGAGAGTAGGAGCCAGGTTTGTTTTTTAATAAGGTTTTTATTAAGCCTTCTAGAGTTACAGAAAAGTTGCAAAGATAGTACAGAGAGTTCCTGTATAACCCTCACTCGGTTTCCCTATCATCAGCATCTTTCATTACAATGGTAAATTTGTCACAGCTAAGGACCTAACGCTGGTACGTTATTAGTTCGACTCCATACTTTTTTGGATTTCACTAGTTTTTGCCTAATGTCCCTTTTCTGTTCCAGGATATCACATTACATTTAGTCCTAATGTCTCCCCAGCCTCCTCTAGTCTATGACAGTTTCTCCAACTTTCCTTGATTTTAAAGATCTTGGCAGTTTTGAGGGGTACTGTCTGATGTTTTTATCATGGTTATACAGGGATTATGGGATTTGGGGACGTATGACCACACAGGTGAAGTGCCATTCTCATCTCATTAAGGTTCACGTTCATACCAAGGGTTCATGTTACTAGCATGACTTATCATTGTAGGTGTTAACCTTGATCACCTGCCTGAGGTAGTTTTTGCCAGGTTTTTCCACTGTAAAGTTACTTTTTTTTGCTTTCCTATTCTATTCTTTGGAAGCAAGTCACTAAGCACAGCCTATACTTGAGGGGAGGGGAGTTAAGCTGCGTCTTTCAGAGAAGTATCTACATAAATTATTTGGAATTCTCCTGTATGAGAGATTTGTGTCTTCTCCCCCATTTATTTATTTATTCAATCATTCATTTATATCAGCACAGACTCTTGAATATTTATTTTATATTTTGGGCTATAACCCAATACCATATTATTTGTTTTATTGCTTGAATTATTTCAGCTTTGGCCATTGGGAGCTCTTCAAATTGGCTCCTGTGTCCCTTTGACATGACCACATCGTTTATTTTTTCAGCATTTCCTTACTTTCTGGCACTACAAAACACTCCAGGTTCATCTGGTATATTCCCGGCCCCAGCCCTAGAATCAGCCATTTCTCCAAAGATCACTGGTTCTTTAATTGGGGAATGGTACAGAAAGCAACATGTGGGCCCTTGCTGTGCCTGTCGCTATGGGAGTGTCATTGCTCCTAAGCCTTTTCAGTGCAGAGAGCTAGGAAATATATGTATGTGTATTAACATACATGTACACATATGTATACACACATATCTATAGTTATTCATGTATCTATCCATCTGTATCTATATTAAGCTAAACATGAGTTCATGCTGATGTCGCCAAATTTAATCCAAGCCCACACGGTTCATTCTAGACTGACCCTCTTGTTAGCCTGTAACCTCCTTTTCCAACAGGGAGAAACCTGGCTCCCAGCACCTGTCCTGCCTTTACTTATTTGCTCAATCTCAGTATATATGTAGAGTACTTTCAGAAATGTTAACCTCCACAGGAAACAACTTTATCAATCTAAGTACAGTATTTATGCACCTTTCCTTTTGTGTTTAGTCTTAACAGTTTCCAGACAAAACATATTCCAAAGTTACTAAGGTCAGCATCATTTATTTAAATGCCAGGTTCCCTTCCCTTCCCTTCCCTTCCCTTCCCTTCCCTTCCCTTCCCTTCCCTTCCCTTCCCTTCCCTTCCCTTCCCTTCCCTTCCCTTCCCTTCCCTTTCCTATCCTTTCCTTTTCTTTCTATATTGGGAGCTGTCACTCCAGGTATGAGTGAAGAAAAATGCATTAAAGACATTGTGGAAGATAATCCATCCCACTTGTACACAAACTCCTTTGCAATATGGCTTTTCTCCTCTTCCCATGAAGAGGTAGATTCTGTTCCCCCATTCCTTGACTCTGGGACTGGCTTTGTTACTTGCTTTGGCTGATAGATGATGGCAGAATGGTGTAATTTTGAACCTGGGCCTCAGGATGGCTTACAGTTTTTGCTCTTGCCCTCCTGGAGCACAGCTGCTGTTCTGTGAAGGAGCCTGAGAACATGGCCTGAAGACATGTGACTCAGCTGACAGGCAGTACCCACTGCCAGTTCTGTCTGTGAAATAAAATTCACATTTTATGTCAAGACAAGAAAAACTTAAACATAAAAGATTTTCTCGACCCTTTGGCCTCCTGTCTACCACATTCTGTGCATTGCGGATCTGCATTATTGCATTGACCAAACCTCCCTCATCGTCAGAAATACCTGATCAACCATAAGGAGCAACATTCTCCTAGCGTCAAAAATACAACTCCTTAAAAGATAACATTCCTTCCTGATCTTGTAAGGGGCCCCCATGACGCTTAGATCTGGATTATGTAAACTGCCCATAATATGTCACTTAGTGTACAACCCTTTGTCTCAAAAACACTTATATAACTGTACCTTGACTTCTAATGGGCAGAAACAGTTCTCGGAGCCTTCTGAGATGCTGTTCCCAGGTTATAATCCTCAATTTGGCTTGAATAAAATTTCCCATTTCTTTCTTAGATCGACTGATTAATTTTTCATCAACATGTCCGTGAGGTCATCATAGACCATCCTGTCTCAGTTGAGCCACCTAATACCTGCAGCCATGTGAGTGACCTGGCAAAAGCAACAGAAAAACAGCTCAGCTGAGCCCAGCCTAAATTGCTGACTCACTGAATCATAAGCAAATAATCGATTTATGTGGTTGATTTATGCTTATTTTTTAAGTCATTAAATGTTAGATACTTTTGTTTAGCAGCAATAGATAAATGATCCAGGCACTGATACTGCCTGAGCATTTTTCAACATTCAAGGAGGTTCTACGTCTTACCCCACCTAAGTTTTTTTTTTTTTTTAACATCTTCATTGGAGTATAAGTGCTTTACAATGGTGTGTTAGTTTCTGCTTTATAACAGTGAATCAGCTATACGTATACATATATCCCCATATCTCCTCCTTCTTGCGTCTCCCTCCCACCCATCCTATCCCACCCCTCTAGGTGGACACAAAGCACCGAGCTGATCTCCCTGTGCTATGCGGCTGCTTCCCACTAGCTATCTATTTCACATTTGGTAGTGTATATATGTCCATGCAACTCTCTCACTTCGTCCCAGCTTACCCTTCCCCCTCCCCGTGTCCTCAAGTCCATTCTCTACATCTGAGTCTTTATTTCTGTCCTGCCTCTAGGTTCTTCAGAACCATTTTTTTTTTAGATTCCATATATATGTGTTAGCCTATGGTATTTCTTTTTCTCTTTCTGACTTACTTCACTCTGTATGACAGACTCTAGGTCCATCCACCTCACTACAAATAACTCAATTTCATTTCTTTTTGTGGCTGAGTAATATTCCATTGTATATATGTGCCACATCTTCTTTAGCCATTCATCTGTCGATGGACACTTAGGTTGCTTCCATGTCCTGGCTATTTTAAGTAGTGCTGCAATGAACATTGTGGTACGTGACTCTTTTTGAATTATGGTTTTCTCAGGGTATATGCCCAGTAGTACCCCACCTAAGTTTTTAGACCATTCCCAGTAGGCTGTGTAAACTGAAAGGAAAACACAGAACATAAAAGTTGTTAGTTAAGTTTTATTCAGGGACCTTACTGAGGACTATAGCCCAGGAGACAGCCTCTCAGACAGCTCTGAGGAACTGTTCTGAAGAGGTAAGTGAGGAGCCAGCATATATATACAATTTTGCTTGGGAAAAAAAAAATGTCGAACATCAAGAGCTTACTGCTAATCACAAAGAATGGACATCTCAAGTTAAAGATTTTAGTGCTTTTCTATGTATGGGAAGATGCAAGAATCTGGGGTCATTGAAATTTTTCCTTAAATATGTATCTTAACTATCTAGAGGCCCGTCAATCCAAAGCACAGAATACTTCCTGTTTTTCTCCATCCTGAATTCCCCTCAGCGTGCACTGTCAATGGGCGACTGCAGTGGCTAATAATTTGATCCTTGTAGAACTGTTATCGCAGGCAACACTTTTTCTTTACAGCTATATCATATCAGCCAAATTAAATCATTGCAGGTCACATGATAAATAGCACTACTATTTCTATAAACAAATATTATGAAATCAAGCCATTGATTTCACATTTCTCCATCATGTTATGACTTTCATAAGGACTCCCAATGCTGGATCTTTAGAACATCAAAAGATTGCTAGAGGTTCCATTTGTGTACATACACGGCTAGGTAGAGCTTCGAACTCACAGCACCTCCTCAGCCATCATAGCTTCTCTGCTGTCCCTTAGTAACTTTATTTTTAACTTCTGGATTCAGCTTTAAAATTGAAAGCTTTCCACACTTCCTGATTAGTCCCATCTTTTCTGTTCTTTCTCACCTCAGTTTGTATGTAGATGATGATGATGATAATGATGACTGCACCTTTACATATAATGCTTATGCTACTTTTCTCCAGTATCAGCCTGGCCAGCTGGGACCTGCTAAGTCAGATCGGCTAGGACAGTGCTGACACAGTTTCCCAGGAAGGTCTGCTCTCCAGTCTTGGAGATTACCCCATCCTACTCAGAGCACATTCTCTAACACATGGACTGTCTCCCTCTGGGAAGGCACTTCAGAATGCAGGCAATACCTGGATTGTAGACAACACTTAAAAACATGACAAGGCAGCCACAGAAAGAAATGGATGTGCTACTCTTTAGCAGAGAGAATTGAATCAAAGGATCACAGCGGAGACCTTTAAATACCCATAACTAATTCTCACTTTTAAGAATTTAGGGCCAAAGGGACGTTAGTGGTTTAGTCCAGTAGTTTCTGAAAGTGTTACAAGCAGAGGTAAACTATTTGCAAACAAAATCCCCGAAGGATTCCCGATAGATAGTGGAGGCCCACTCTGACTGCTGTAGCCATCACCTATGTCAGCCTCAGGGTGACCCCAAAGGAGGCACTTCCTCAAAACCCTATTACTTTGAAAAACACAGTTAAAAGAATCATTCATCAAATCTAGTTTCTTTTTTTTTTAATTTTATTTTTTGGCCGTGCCACACAGCGTGCGGGATCTTAGTTCCCCTACCAGGGATGGAACCCGTGCCCCCTGCAGTGGAAGCGTGGAGTCCTAACCACTGGACCACCAGGGAAATCCCCAAATCTAGTTTCTTCATGATACATGAAAAATTATACCAGGAGTGGTTAAGGTCATTACCAGGTAGTAGGAGGGGGCAGTTGGTGGCAATATTTAGCCTAGAAACTGGTCTCCTGCCCCAGTTTGGGTCTTCTTTCACTACATATCCTACTTCTCATTTGATCTGCTCCCACTCAATAATCTTTCATGATTTAAGTCCATATCACCAATATTTGAGGGTCTCTTACTCATATCATTTTGTTAAGATTTATTTAAGATGGATGTGCTTTTTATGCGCATCATGGTAGGATCATAAATATTAAAAAGGAGTAGAAAATAAAATAAAGGCATGAGGCAATACTTCTAAAAAAAGGATTCATTTCATTTTTAATGGTAACCACAATAAAAATTTAAGATAAAAATGTGTAGCAGCATCTTTAAATTTCTCACTTGATTCTAATTTTTTTCTTGTGATGCACACTTTTTCAAGTACAGGTATTTCAGTCTGATTTTGAGAAAATGATCTCTTCACTCTTACTGAATTCATAAAACTAAGTTCTGAATTATAAGTATGCTTTTACCGTTTCTAAAATCTAGATGAATCTTGGCAATCACGGGGAAAATTGTTAAGCTCTCTAGATCTTTAGCAATGCTTTTGTTATTCTGACAAGCTGTCCAGACTGTCAAAAACATATCTAGGTGATGCAGTCCCTGAGGAAAAATTTATTTATGTCATACCTCTGGATGAAGAACCCCCTTAAGAAAACAGTTTAGTCGTTTGGGTCCCATTTGAAATTCCCAACAATTCTTTCCCCATAGTGTTTTTACTAATTAAGAAGCATTTACTTACTGTCTTTTTTGTGCATTCTATAGGGATAAAAAGAGTGATTAAAAAAACTGAATTCAAGCCATCAGTTTTTTATTTACCCTGCATGTCTGGTTTTAACAAAAATTCTGAGTTTTGACAACTGCTAAAAGTAATGTTCATATCTGTTTTGTGTTCCTTTTTAAAATACTCTCAAGTCACATGTTAGGAGATGACCCATCAGATGAGATTAGCTTTTGAGTTTACATGCCACCTCAGGTTATATTTAGTGCTACTGGCAAAAGATTTTATGGGTCTGCAGATCTTTCAACTTTGTTCAAGTTTTTGGCAAGATTTTTTTCTGTGTGTGTGATATTTGTTTCCTCTTGGCAAGTTTCTGACAGCTTGATGCTTTTTAAAATATATGCCTGTGATGTGATCTTCAATACTTGCCTTGCACCATTTTATATTTTGACATGAAAAAGTTAGCTTGTACCAGGCCTTGAGCTCAACAAAATATATACTCGTACGTGTACCCACATTTTAAAAGGTTGTCCTTTCTTTGGAGGGCATTTCTATTTGTGGATGTACCTAGAGTTACATATATGAGAAACTGGAAAAAGAAGAAGAGTTGTGGCCATGGGAACTCATCCTTCACCTACTCACCACTGTCTTCAACAAGATCAAGAAGAAATGCCGGAACAATTTTCAGCCTGACTGTTTTCAAACAGGATACTGCTGAAAAATCATTCTTAAAGGAGGGAAAAGCTTAATCTGAAAAAGTAGGACACATTCATTAATTTTTTTTCTGTCTGTTTACATTTGAAGTCTTTAGGAGAGCAAGTTCATCTTTACCACTTCAAAGTGATAAAAAGGGACATCAGAATGAGCTGTCTCATCATAGTTAACCATTAGTCCCTTAGTTTACTGTAAGTTAAAATTTTTGGAAACTGCTGAGGTTTCCTCCTTTTTCCTCTGAGCAGCTGCCTTGTAAATAAATGTGCATGTCTGGTCAGCACTGAGGTTGGCTGAAGAATGTTTAGGACATTTTCTTTGATCTCTACTGAGGGAAAAAATATCTAATTGTGTGCTTTACTCTGTAGGATGCAAGGAGGCAGTCCTAGACAAAAGCCTCCAATGTAATTTCCATATGGAAACCATGGCCCTAAAAGAACTCTTTCTGTCTTATAATGTTCCAGATTTGAATTCCATCTGTACCCACTTTTTAGTTCCTTTGCTGCCACTCCAGAGCTGAGTCACTGTGAATAATCTCTTTGTCTTTGAGGCTAGGTCAAACCTGAAGGATAACATAAGAAAATGCCTCATCCTTAAGGTTGAATTAGCTCTTTGGATTTGCGAGTAGATGCTCTTTGCTGAGAGCTACTACAATGTCTACCTAAATGTATTCATCTTAGATAATGGGGCACCAAAGTCAGGATGGCTGCAACCTCAAGGCAAAGGCTGTATATTTTTCCATTAAATATCATTTGGCAGAGAAGACTTAAATGCTGCTGTTTTGCTATGATGGAGCTAGTGGTGTCTATGGGTAAATTTAAGCATATACATTCTCAGAGCATATTTAAGCATTTTAAGGATATTTTACCCAATACCTTAAAAAATGCAGTTTGCTGAATTATAATTCAGAGTATTAACTTTTAAGTTTGAGGGCATTTGCCAAGTTTTAGAGAAAGAAGGTAAGATTTAGATGCCAGAGTATTTTTGACTGAGGCCTCTCCTTACCACTAGTGAGCTGAATAATCAGCTCACTAGTGGATGGGAAATGATGGGAAAGTATTTCTATCTAATGCGAGTTCTGAGCTATGCACCCAGTGATTTAATATAATGATGTGTGACCACACTTTCTCAGGCATTATGTAAACATGACAGAATCAGGAAAATGAACACATTATTATCAAAATGCAGATGGGAAAATCACTTTTTTCTCTTTGATTTTCAACTTTTTCCTCCTAAAAGGAAATAGGATTAAATTATTCCTAAGGATAGTTTCAGCTGCAGTTTTCTATAATTTCAAGTTGATATAAATTGACTGTGGTCTTCATTATACACTTATACATCATATCTTGAGTTCTCAAAAAGTCCTGTCTAAAATAATAACTACTCTGTGTTCTGAAATAATATCTACTATATCATTGGATAAGTCATATTGAACAAGTTACTAAAAAGTTGTTAAATAGTTAAAAATGTTCTTTCAATAAATATTACACCATTAACGAACTGGAAGTCTGTCAGTATGATGGGAAGTGAACACGAATAACTAGAGTGTAAGGCAAAATGGATTGTATTAAAAGCTTGCTGGAGGATTAGATGTGTTTCGTAAACTGTAGTGGGTCTTAGCAGACTGCGTGAGAAACAGGTTGGTGCATAAAGTAATAAGACCAAGGGATAAAGTTTTTCTTAGACCTATTTTTCCATGCTTTCTTGTGAGTGATTTTAGTACCTTAATGAAATATATTTGCTTTCATAGACATTCACGTGTGTGTGGCGTGTTCTTTGTTGGGATGAGGTGTGTTGTTGATGGAGATGAATGTGGAGGATGATCTTGTTGCTAAGTAAGTGCTATTCTCTGGAATTTGGTAAAGCTTTTTTATTTATAGGAACTGTTTTTAAAGCATTATAAACTTGTGTTCCATTGACACATTTTTTTAAGTCTCTAAATAGCTATGTATTCTATTAGGTCCTAAATATTAAGAGTCTCATCAAATTTCTCTTAATTATCTGTAAAACAAAATCATATTCACATTTGAAATAGAACATGAATGTGCCCCTGTGGAAAAGATGCATTGAATATGACTGAGCCCCTTCCTTGGTTTATTTTTCTCCATGGCACTTTTTATCATTTAAGTACTGTATATTTTAGTTGTTTATTTTCTTATTTCCACTTGCAAAAATGGCTGCCAGGGTTTCAGCCCAGTGTGTCAGGGGGCATTTCAAAGAGAATGGGGTAAATGGGCTGGTCTAATGTTTTGAAAATATATCTATTATATCTGAATGGGGTTGCCTATTTACTAGATTGTTCTATTACATACCCACTATGGGCTTCGAACACCAAAATACGAACACATCACATCTCCAATGTCTCTTTCTATACACTTGAAATTAGAGTTTCCATTAGACATCACTTATCTAAGTGTGGTTTATCTTTTAATTAAAATATTTATTGGCATAATTAAATCAATTGTAGATGGATTACTAAAATCATCTTAGAAATAGTAACTAAGGATCATTTGTTTATACTAAGAAAAAAAGTGACTTAAATGTCTGAATCTTTCCAATAATTGTTTCCAACAATTCAACAATTCTTTCTTCCATTGGAATTATTCCTTATAAGTATTCTAAAAATGGTGATGGCTACTAAAAAACAGAATTTGTGTTCTCAGGAAAACTTGTTCTTATTGGGAACAGATTCTAAGTTATTTTTTGTGAAATAGTTTCCAGTGCTTCTTTACCTGATTAGCATCTATTCCTGATTTTGCTTTTATTATGTATTTGTACATGAGAGTAAAATTGATGTAGTCTATAATACCTAACAAATACACTGAACTAAATTAACAAGTGAGAAGACTTAGAGAACCAATTTATGGTTACCAGGGGAGAAGCATGGGGGGAAGGGATAGTTAGGGAGTTTGGGATCAACATGTCCACACTGCTATGTTTAAAAATGGATAACCAATAAGGCCCTAATGTATAGCACAGGGAACTCTGTCCAATATTACGTGGCAGCCTGGATGGGAGGGGAGTTTGGGGGAGAATGGATACATCTATATGTATGGCTGAGTCCCTTTGCTGTGCAGCTGAAACTATCACAACATTGTTAATCGGCTATACTCCAATATAAAATAAAGAGTTAAAAAAATAAATTAACAAGTGACAAGGAAAATGTGACATTTCTTTTACACATAATTACTGATCAAAGAATAGAGCATGGGTGTTTTGCTACAATAGAACCCATTTTGAAACTTTCAATGATATCAAGGCAAATATTATAAGAAGATTTGTTAAAACATTTATAGGAAAAAATAAGACTCTAATGTCAAAGTGAATATTAAGAAAAATATGTAAACATGACAGAATCAGGAAAATGAACACATTATTATCAAAGGGCATAGCCATCATATGAAAGATATGAAATAAAGAGCAGCTGGGCAATTTGAAGGCTAGATGCATCCAGTATTATATTTGGAAAACAGTACAAGCCACTAGCATCTAAGAAATGACAGACTGTCTAGTGAAACTTCTCTACCATCAGGAAGAAAATGCCTGAGAAAATGTGGTCACACATCATTATATTAAATCACTGGGTACATAGTTCAGAACTCGCATTAGATAGAAATACTTGCATGGTAGAGGGAAAAGTGGAGAGAGCATTATGCTTAATATTCTTTGATTGTAAGTAACAGAGAGTAACTCAAGCTAGCTTGTGTTTTTAAAAATGTATTTATTATAAGTGTCTCATATGCCGACAGCATGATGTGGTCAGGCTTCAGGAAGGGAGTGACTCCAAGAACTGGAAAACATCAATTTCTCCCCATTTCTTATCTCTGCTTCTTCCTGTAAGTGTGCTTTGATCACAGATCTAACACCTGGCTGGGAAGACACCCAAAGACTATGTCTACACAGACTTGTAGGGTAAAGCTAATGCAATTCTTGGAGTGTTGATCATGATCAGAAGGTTGGACCTGGGATGGTGACTCTTTTGATAGAGCTGGGAATCTTTAGGGCTTGTGCTCAACATGAAAGGAGTTTGGGGGTAAGACGGGTGTGTCATAGTAGGGCAGGTCAGAAAGTAAGTGTTTATGAGATCTGATGTCTGCGAGGTAGGGGCTCCAGAAAAGGACCACAAGCTTGGCTAGGATCTTACAGGGCCTTACCTTGCCCTTCCTGCCCTTTTACTTGAGAGAAGGTTCTTCCCTGGGCTCTTGCTTGGCTTGCCTTCCGTCTCAACCCAAGTGTCACCTAATCAGAGACACCTTCCCTGACCACTCTATTTAATGAAACCCCTATACCACATTTAAAGTACTCTTTCATAATTACCCTGTTTTATCTCCTTAAGCATTTATTTTTCTGGAATTGTCTTGTTTGTTTACCCATCTATTATCTGTTCTCACCTTCTTACACTCTTTGTGACATCAGAGGCCTTTTCTGAGCTGTTCTCCTTTGTGTCTCTATCATCTAGCACAATGCCTAGCACATAACAGGTGCACAATAGATATCTGTTGGATAAATGACTAGGAGCATATATGGCTACTGTAGAATTGTAGCTAGGAGCAGTATGTAGTACTAGAGCTGGGGATTGTATGGTAGCTTGATTCTGTAGCAGAGTGAAGATTTTTCTTGTCCTATCAGAGGAGGATCTGCCCTCCCTCCTATTGGGGGCTTAAAGTACTTATTTATTATACCTATGCTTTAGTAAGATTAGGAAATCAAGACTTCTCAGCTGGTTTCGGGCTCAATCTTAGTATAGGAGAGGGGATTATGTGCTCAGAGTGTAAAGGGCCTTTGGGCACATCAGATACCTCTATGCCCTGTGAGGAAGGGCTCAGCCATCTCTTACATATTATTGTTTTAGAGCTATTGCCTATCTCCCAGATTCAAGGAAAGACAAATGGTGGTTTTGGGAAAGAAAGAAGTGGCTGCAGCTATTACACTGAATTTCTAATAGAGACCTTGTGGGGGGAGATGTTAATGAAGCAAGAATTTATTTTAAATCACCTCTATACATTTGAAAGATTTGAATTAGATTCTATGAAAAGGTAGGATATCTGCAGGGAAGCTTGAGTTTTGGTGTTAGGATACCATGGTTTTCATTGTAAAGTTTATCGATATCTTTAATATCATAGGACTCAAACAAGGTCCTATGCTCTTCCTTTTGGGCTGTCATTCTGAGGAATGAACTTCATGAAAGGATAAGATGTATGTCCATATAAGCAAGAGGAGTTTCTCCAAGAAGGAAGTTGGAGTGAAATTTGGAAGAAGGCAGGGAAGCTAGTCAGTCTTGAGGATTAACTTTTTCACTAGAACTTCAACTCAAATGGCAGGTTTTGGTAACATTACATTGAAAATATGTTGCAAGTTTGTCTATATTATATGCTGAAAATCATTTTTTATGTATTGGTCATTTCTTTAATTGCTTTTCTCTAAGAATAAACTTGTTTTTGCACAGCCAGGAAACTTTGCTCTCTGAATGTCAGTTTCCACAATCTCAAATGAGACTCTCAAATGAGTCTAACTTTAGTAACTTGTGGCTTTCACCACAGTCACTTCTCCCTATATTTATGAATCTATTATTTATATTCTTTCTTGGGGAAATTAAGTAATGCAATTAAGATTTGCTTATTCTAGAGTGTGTTAGAAAATGGGAGATTTTAGCTTAGTCCCTCCTGAGTTCTCCCCTTAGAGAAATTTGCACCTTCGGATCATGCGTGCTTCTCAGGGCTGGTGTGAAAACACATTCAAAAAGTTCAGGCCTTCACAGGTTAAATGCCATGTGCTAATCTCAAGTTTGCATCCTCTGTTCCAAGTTCTGCTGAAACTGTGCTGGGTGAATCTCCACTGACTTTTCAGAAAAACTCAACTCCTATACAGAGGAGTAGGATCTAGGTCCAGTATATATCCCCCATTCCTAAGAGCACATTTCCCTAAGGCTGAGGTATTCTGAGAACTGGTGAAGGTGGGGTCTAGGGAGACAAGAAAATTTAGTTAATGGTGACTATCAGAACACCAAATCCCACTGAAGAGTAGAAGGGAGTAGGCAGATACAGGTTCCTTTCTCTTCTGACTGTACAATTCCCAAATCTAGTTTCTTTCAAGATCTTCTCACCAGACTTCTGCTTCTAGCTAAGAGAGAATACAGAGATTGAATTTAACCTCCTGCTTTAAACAAATAAGACAAACATATATGAAAAAATAGTTTTCAAGGCACTGGACATAAACAATGAAAGATAGTGATCCTTGAAAGATGGGAAACACATGAAGTTAGCCCTACCATTGCCTCTGTTATTGCCTGAGAGATTTTTTAGGCCTTGGCACAGAAAAAAGAAATGGAGGCAGAGAAGGGTGGACTCCCTGAGTTAAGGAGATGCTGCTGGGAGTTCAGAGAGATTATGATAGGTAATGTTCACAGGGCTGAGTGTTGAAAGAAGAGAGCTGCACAGAGAGAGAATCTTGGAAATCTGCAGAGGATCCTTCTCTAGTATTCAGTAGAGTACTAATCAACATCTACATGGGAGGAAACTACCTAAGGTCAAGGAAAGAACTATTCAAAAAAAAAAAAAAAGATTAGAGGTAATAGAACCTGGTATTCACATACTGCCAAGAAGAGTGCCTGATTTCACTGGCTGCACTGGAAAAATCTCACAATTCAGGGCATTGAGTAGAGTACTCAGAAAGGTCTCAACAGTGGAGAATAATTAATCAGCCCTAAACTAAATGTTACTCTAGTCCTACTTAACAAATCTTAAAAGCAAAATCTAAAAAGATCAAATTTTTCCGAAATAACTTGTGTTGAAGAAGAAAACTCAAGAATATTTATACAAAAACATGCAGCCATCAATAATATAAAAATCACAATGCCTGGTATCCAATCAAAGATTACCAGGAATTTAAAGAAGCAGAGACACATGACCCATAATGATGAGAAAAATCAATCAATTGAAGATGACCCAGAACTGGATTAATATAAGGACATTAAAACAGATTAAACTATATTCAAAAAGCTAAATAGAATATCTTTATTCTAAGACCCAAATCAAACTTCTGGAGATTAGAGTCACAGTGACTGAGATTTTAAAATATACTGAATAGGATAAACAATAGATAAGACATTACAGGAAAGAAAAAGATTAGTATACTGGAAGACATAACAATAAAATGTATCCAAAATCAATGGTTGAGAGACCAAAGAACATAAAAGAAAAGAGAAGGGCATCAGTGAGCTTTGGGACAACTTCAAGCAGCCTCATATGACTGTAATTGGAGCCTCTGAAGAAAGGGAGTGGGGTATAGAAAAATATTTGAACAAATAATGGCTGAAAATTTTTCAGAGTTGTTGAAATTTTAAACCCACAGATCCTGGAAGCTCAATGAATCCCATTTACAAGAAACATGAAGAAAACTACACCAAGTCACGTTATGATTAAATTACCTAGAAGGAGTGATGAAAGGAAAATCTTAAAAGCAACTAAAGGAGAAAAGAAAAAAAAACACACTACAGATGAATAAAGATAAGATTTGAGAGGAACCAAGATGGCAGAGTAGAAGGATGTGCTCTCACTCCCTCTTGCGAGAACACCAGAATCACAACTAGCTGCTGGACAATCATCAACAGGAAGACACTGTAACTCACCAAACAAGACACCCCACATCCAAAGACAAAGGAGAAGCCACAATGAAATGGTAGGAGGGGCACAATCACAGTAAAATCAAATCCCATAACTGCTGGGTGGGTGACACAGAGTGGAGGACACTTATACCACAGACGTCCACACACTGGAGTGAAGGTTCTGAGCCCCATGTCAGCTTCACAACCTGGGGATCCGGAAATGGGAGGAGGAGTTCCTAGAGAATCAGAATTTGAAGGCTAGTGGGATTTGACTGCAGGCCTTTGACAGGACTGGGGGAAACAGAGATTCCACTCTTGGAGGGCACACACAAAGTAGTGTGCACATTGGGACCCAGGGGAAGGAGCAGTGACTCCAGGGGAGACTGAAGCACACCTACCTGCTAGTGTTGGAGGGTCTTCTGCAGAGGGGGGCAGTGGCTGTGGCTTACTGTGGGGACAAGGACACTGGCAGCAGAAGTTCTGGGAAGTACCCCTTGGTGTGAGCCCTCCCAGAGTCCGCCGTTAGCCCCACAAAAGAGCCCAGGCTGCTCCAGTGTTGGGTTGCCTCAGGCCAAACAACCAACAGGGAGGGAACACAGCCCCACCCATCAGCAGTCAAGCAGATTAAAGTTTTACTGAGCTCTGCCCACCAGAGCAACAGTCAGCTCTACCCACCACCAGTCCCTCCCATCAGGAAACTTGCACAAACCTCTTAGATAGCCTCATCCACCAGAGGGAAGACAGCAGAAGCAAGAAGAACTACAATCCTGCAGCCTGTGGAACAAAAACCACATTCACAGAAAGATAGACAAGATGAAAAGTCAGAGGGCTATATACCAGATGAAGGAACAAGATAAAACCCCAGAAAAACAACTAAATGAAGTGGAGATAGGCAACCTTCCAGGAAAAGAATTCAGAATAACGATAGTGAAGTTGATCCAGGACCTTGGAAAAAGAATGGAGGCAAAGATCGAGAAGATGCAAGAAATGTTTAACAAAGATCTACAAGAATTAAAGAACAAACAAACAGAGATGAACAATACAATAACTGAAATGAAAACTACACTAGAAGGAATCAATAGCAGAATAACTGAGGCAGAAGAACGGATAAGTGACCTGGAAGACAGAATGGTGAAATTCAATGCTGCAGAACAGAATAAAGAAAAAAGAATGAAAAGAAATGAAGACAGCCTAAGAGACCTCTGGGACAACATTAAATGCAAAAAATTCGCATTATAGGGGTCCCAGAAGGAGAAGAGAGAGAGAAAGGACCCGAGAAAATATTTGAAGAGATTATAATCGAAAACTTCCCTAACATGGGGAAGGAAATAGCCACCCAAGTCCAGGAAGCACAGAGAGTCCCATACAGGATAAACCCTACTATGCCAAGACACGTAGTAATCAAACTGGCAAAAATTAAAGACAAAGAAAAATTATTCAAAGCAGTAAGGGAAAAACATCAAAAACATACAAGGGAACTCCCATAAGGTTAACAGCTGATTTCTCAGCAGAACCTCTACAAGCCAGAAGGGAGTGGAATGATATACTTAAAGTGATGAAAGGGAAGAAACTAAAACCAAGATTACTCTACCCGGCAAGGATCTCATTCAGATTTGATGGAGAAATGAAAAGTTTTACAGACAAGCAAAAGCTAAGAGAATTCAGCACCACCAAACCAGCTCTACAACAAATGCTAAAGGAACTTCTCTAAGTGGGAAACACAAGAGAAGAAAAGGACCTACAAAAACAAACACAAAACAATTAAGAAAATGGTCATAGGAACATACATATCGATAATTACCTTAAACGTGAATGGATTAAATGCTCCAACCAAAAGACACAGGCTTGCTGAATGGATACAAAAACAAGACCCATCTATATGCTGTCTACAAGAGACCCACTTCAGACCTAGGAACACATTCAGACTGAAAGTGAGGGGATGGAAAAAGATATTCCATGCAAATGGAAATCAAAAGAAAGCTGGAATAGCAATACTTATATCAGATAAAATAGACTTTAAAATAAAGAATGTTACAAGATACAAGGAAGGACACTACATAATGATCAAGGGATCAATCCAAGAAGAAGATATAACAGTTATAAATAAATATGCACCCAACATAGGAGCACCTCAATACATAAGGCAACTGCTAACAGCTATAAAAGAGGACATCGACAGTAACACAATAATAGAGGGGGACTTTAACACCTCACTTACACCAATGGACATATCATCCAAAATGAAAATAAATAAGGAAACACAAGCTTTAAGTGACACAACAGACCATATTTAATTGATATTTATAGGACATTCCATCCAAAAACAGCAGATTACACTTTCTTCTCAATTGCGCACGGAACATTCTCCAAGATAGATCACATCTTGGGTCACAAATCAAGCCACAGTAAATTTAAGAAAATTGAAGTCATATCAAATATCTTTTCTGACCACAACGCTATGAGATTAGAAATGAATTATGGGGGAAAAAACGTAAAAAACACAAACACATGGAGGGTAAACAATACGATACTAAATAACCAAGAGATCACTGATGAAATCAAAGAGGAACCCAGAAAATACCTGGAGACAAATGACAATGAAAACACGACGATCCAAAACCTATGGGATGCAGCAAAAGCAGTTCTAAGAGGGAAGTTTATAGCTATACAAGCCTACCTCAAGAAACAAGAAAAATCTCAAATAAACAATCTAACCTTACACCTAAAGGAACTAGAGAAAGAAGAACAAAGAAAACCCAAAGTTAGCAGAAGGAAAGAAATCATAAAGATCAGAGCAGAAATAAATGAAATAGAAACAAAGAAAACAATAGCAAAGATCAATAAAACTAAAAACTGGTTCTTTGAGAAGATAAACAAAATTGATAAACCATTAAGGCAACTCATCAAGAAAAAGAGGGAGAGGACTCAAATCAATAAAATCAGAAATGAAAAAGGAGAAGTTACAACAGACACAGCAGAAATACAAAGCATCCTAAGAGACTACTACAAGCAACTCTATGCCAATAAAATGGACAACCTGGAAGAAATGGACAAACTCTTAGAAAGGTATAACCTTCCAAGACTGAACCAGGAAGAAATAGAAAATATGAACAGACCAATCACAAGTAATGAAATTAAAACTGTGATTAAAAATCTTCCAACAAACAAAAGTCCAGGACCAGATGGCTTCACAGGTGAATTCTATCAAACATTTAGAGAAGAGCTAACACCCATTCTTCTCAAACTCTTCCAAAAAATTGCAGAGGAAGGAACACTCCCAAACTCATTCTATGAGGCCACCATCACCCTGTTACCAAAACCAGACAAAGAGGTCACCAAAAAAAGAAAACTACAGGCCAATATCACTGATGAGCATAGATGCAAAAATCCTCAACAAAATACTAGCAAACAGAATCCAACAGCACATTAAAAGGATCATACACTATGATCAAGTGGGATTTATCCCAGGGATGCAAGGATTCTTCAATATACATAAATCAATCAATGTGATACACCATGTTAACAAATTGAAGAATAAAAACCATATGATCACCTCAACAGATGCAGAAAAAGCTTTTGACAAAATTCAACACCCATTTATGATAAAAACTCACCAGAAAGTGGTCATAGAAGGAACTTACCTCAACATAATAAAGGCCATATACGACAAACCCACAGCAAACAACATTCTCAATGGTGAAAAACTGAAACCATTTCCTCTAAGGTCAGGAACAAGGCAAGGATGTCCACTCTCAGCACTATTATTCAACATAGTTTTGGAAGTCCTAGCCATGGCAATCAGAGAAGAAAAAGAAATAAAAGGAATACAACTTGGAAAAGAGGAAGTAAAACTGTCACTGTTTGCAGATGACATGATACTATACATAGAAAATCCTAAAGATGCCACTCAAAAGCTACTAGAGCTAATCAATGAATTTGGTAAAGTAGCAGGATACAAAATTAATGCACAGAAATCTCTTGCATTCCTATACACTAATGATGAAATATCTGAAAGAGAAATTAAGGAAACACACCCACTTACCATTGCAACAAAAAGAATAAAATACCTAGGAATAAACCTACCTAGGAAGACAAAAGACCTGTATGCAGAAAACTATAAGACACTGATAAAAGAAATTAAAGATAATACCAACAGATGGAGAGATATACCATGTCCTTGGATTGGAAGAATCAATATTGTGAAAATGACTATACTACCCAAAGCAATCTACAGATTGAATGCAATCCCTATCAAATTACCAATGGCATATTTTACGGAACTAGAACAAAAAATCTTAAAATTTGTATGGGGGACACAAAAGACCCCGAATAGCCAAAGCAGTCTTGAGGGAAAAAAATGGAGCTGGAGGAATTAGACTCCTTGACTTCAGACTATACTACAAAGCTACAGTAATCAAGACAATATGGTACTGGCACAAACACAGAAACATAGATCAATGGAACAAGATAGAAAGCCCAGAGATAAACGCACGTACCTATGGTCAACTAATCTATGACCAAGGAGGCAAGGATATACAATGGAGAAAAGACAGTCTCTTCAATAAGTGATGCTGGGAAAACTGGACAGCTACATGGAAAAGAATGAAATTAGAGCACTCCCTAACACCATACACAAAAATAAACTCAAAATGGATTAGAGACCTAAATGTAAGACCGGACACTATAAAACTCCTAGAGGAAAACATAGGAAGAACACTCTTTGACATAAATCACAGCAAGATCTTTTTTGATCCACCTCCTAGAGTAATGGAAATAAAAACAAAAATAAACAAATGGGACCTAATGAAACTTCAAAGCTTTTGCACAGCATAAGAAACCATAAACAAGACGAAAAGACAACCCTCAGCATGGGAGAAAATATTTGCACATGAATCAACGGACAAAGCATTAATCTCCAAAATACATAAACAGCTCATGCAGCTCAATATTAAAGAAACAAACAACCCAATCCAAAAATGGGCAGAAGACCTAAATAGACATTTCTCCAAAGAAGACATACAGACGACCAAGAAGCACATGAAAAGCTGCTCAACATCACTAATTTTTAGAGAAATGCAAATCAAAACTACAATGAGGTATCACCTGACACCAATTAGAATGGGCATCTTCAGAACATCTACAAACAACAAATGCTGGAGAGGGTGTGGAGAGAAGGGAACCCTCTTGCACTGTTGGTGGGAATGTAAATTGATACAGCCAGTATGGAGAACAGTATGGAGGTTCCTTAAAAAACTAAAAATAGAATTACCATATGATCCAGCAATCCCACTACTGGGCATGTACCTGGAGAAAACCATAATTCTAAAAGACACATGCACCCCAATGTTCATTGCAACACTATTTACAATAGCCAGGTCATGGAAGCAACCTAAATGCCCATCAACAGATGAATGGATAAAGAAGATGTGGTACATGTATACAATGGAATATTACTCAGCCATAAAAAGGAATGAAATTGGGTCATTTGTAGAGACGTGGATGGACCTAGAGAATGTCATACAGAGTGAAGTAAGTCAGAAAGAGAAAAACAAATATCGTATATTATTGCATATATGTGGAACCTAGAAAAATGGTACAGATGAACCGGTTTGCAGGGCAGAAATAGAGACACAGATGTAGATAACAAATGTATGGACACCAAAGGGGGAAAGCGGCAGGTGGTTGGGGTGGTGGTGGGATGATTTGGGAGATTGGGATTGACATGTATACACCAATATGTATAAAATTGATGACTTATAAGGGCCTGCTGTATAAAAATAAATAAAATTAAATTAAAAAAATAAAGTGTTAGTATTTAGTCTATTAAGATTATATAGTACAGTTTTTTTTTTTTTTTTAATGATTTTAAACCTTTTTTTTTTTTTTTTTTTTTTTTTTAATTTTATTTATTTATTTATTTATTTATTTATGGCTGTGTTGGGTCTTCGTTTCTGTGCGAGGGCTTTCTCCAGTTGTGGCAAGCGGGGGCCACTCTTCATCGCGGTGCGCGGGCCTCTCACTGTCGCGGCCTCTCTTGTTGCGGAGCACAGGCTCCAGACGCGCAGGCTCAGTAGCTGTGGCTCACGGGCTTAGTTGCTCCGCGGCATGTGGGATCTTCCCAGACCAGGGCTTGAACCCGTGTCCCCTGCATTGGCAGGCAGATTCTCAACCACTGCGCCACCAGGGAAGCCCTATAGTACAGTTTTAACTTTGTCTTTTAGACATAACTGTCTTTGTACTGTTCACAGTTTGAATGTTTATTCAATATTTTATAACACCTCCCAGAAATTTTTAACTAACATCAAGGTGTTTTGTTTGTTTGATTTGTTTTATGCTTGGGAAATTAGTATTGAAAATATCACATTATTTCTGAAAATAAAATAAAATAAAAAGATTTGACAGCAGATTTGTCAGAAACGATTTAAGACAAGGATGTCCTCTCTGGTGTGGAGGTTTTTCCTTCCTACTTTACTTTCTTTAACACTACCACGGAGAGGGTTTGGGACACCTCATTACAGCCTCACAAGTGTGGGTCCCTTGTCTAGCCTCTCCACTCCGCCTTTGAAAGTTTGTGGCAACCCTATGTCACAAGCAAGTTTCTCTGCACCATTTTTCCAACAGCATTCTTTCCTTTTTTTTTTTTTAAATTTATTTATTTTATTTATTTTTGACTGCATTGGGTCTTTGTTGCTGCGCGTGGGCTTTCTCTAGTGCGGCGAGTGGGGGCTAGTCTTTGTTGCGGTGCGTGGGCTTCTCATTGCAGTGGCTTCTCTTGTTGCGGGGCATGGGCTGTAGGCGCACGGGTTTCAGTAGTTGTGGTGCCCGGGCTCAGTAGTTGTGGCTCGCGGGCTCTAGAGCACAGCCTCAGTAGTTGTGGCGCACGGGCTTAGTTGCTCCGCAGCATGTGGGATCTTCCCGGACCAGGGCTCAAACCCTTGTCCCCTGCATTGGCAGGCAGATTCTTAACCACTGAGCCACCAGGGAACCCCCAAACAACAGCATTATTTCTTAATTAAGTTATGTACATTGTTTTTTTAGACATAATGTTATTGGAAACTTACGAGACTAAAGTATAGTGTAAACACAACTTTTACATGCACTGGGAAACCAAAAAATTCGTGTAATTTGCTTTATTGCATTATTCACTTTATTGCAGCAGTCTGCAACCAAACCCACAATATCTTTGAGATCTGTCTGTATAATAAAAAAAAGATCTAAAATAACATGAACTCTACCAATAAAAATTTATATGTGTTAAACATGATTCATCGGGTTCATATTAAACTCCTAAAATTGTCCTGAAAATGGAATTTATTTTATGTGTCCTTGTTTTAAAATGATTGTTTCAGCCATATTGGACATTAGCCCTCAGTGAAATTTATGATTTGGAATTAATTATATCGCTCTTTAGCGCTGCAGATGTCACACCCTTCTCCTTTCCCATGGGAGCCCAGGATCTAAGCCCTCTGAGGATAACACCATACCTAATCACCTAGTGATTAGGTAGGTTTTTGTGTTTGCTTCCACAGCCTTCTCTTTTTTCTTTATATGTTCACTCTAATATATGTGCCAAGAATGGAAGGGATACAAATATGTGATTCCTGGAAAATAATTCCTCTTTATTATTTTCCTTTGGCATTGAGACTTTCATTTCTACCAATTGACGAACAGTGAAAACTATTCTTTGTTAATAATATTCTTCAAATTACAGTTTTACAATATTTCAGGAGTTCCATTCGTGTTGAGAAGTCCATATTAAGCATTGGTATAATTCTGATATAAACTCTCTCATAAAATATTATTAACTACTAATCTATATTTCTAAAACATTTTCTTTTGGATTTAGAGAATCCTTTATGTCCCTGGGAAACTCCACTCAGAGGACAAGGCTGCAGGAAATCTTTGTGACAATTGGTATAGTTTAAATGGATTTGTTGGGGCTGGCAGTGACTGAAAATTGTTGGTGGGATTGAAAACATATCACATGAAAAGCTGCACACAGATGTTTATAGCGGCTTTATTCATATCTGCCAAAACTTGGAAGCAACTAAGATTGCTTCCTTCAGTAGGTGAATGGATAAATAAATGGTGGTACCACCAGACAATGGAATATTATTCAGTGCTAAAAAGGAATGAACTATCAAGCCATGAAAAGACACAGAGTAAACTTAAATGCATATTACTAAGTGAAAGAAGACAATCCGAAAGGCTACGTACTGTATGATTCCAACTATACAACACTTTGGAAAAGGCAAAACAGCATGGAGACAGTAAAAATAATAGCGGTTGCCATGGTTAGGAGGGTGTCGGGGATGAACAGGTAGAGCACAGAGGATTTTTAGGGCAGTAAAGCTATTCTGTATGATACTACAGTTGTGTGTACTTGCATTGCATGTATATCAAAGCCCATTAAATGTATGACATCAAGAATGAGTCGACTGAAGAAATATACTGCTCCAGTGAGGGATATTGATAGTGGGGAAGCTCTGCATCTGAGGGGGTAGGGGGTATAAGGGAAGTCTGTACTTTTGGTTCAGTTTCTGTTCAGTTTTGCTGTGAATCTAAAATTGCTCTTAAAAAAAGAAAAGCCTTTGAATTAAAAAAAATTGTTGGTGGGAATTTGGAATTAAGAATCCATTTGATGCAATGAAAATAACATGATGGGAGGAGAGAAGATGGCGGAAGAGTAAGACGCGGAGATCACCTTCCTTCCCACAGATACAGTAGAAATACATCTACACGTGGAACTGCTCCTACAGAACACCCACTGAACGCTGGCAGAAGACGTCAGACCTCCCAAAAGGCAAGAAACTCCCCTGGTACTTGGGTAGGGCAAAAGAAAAAAGAAATAACAGAGACAAAAGAATAGGGACGGCACCTGCACCAGTGGGAGGGAGCTGTGAAGGAGGAAAGATTTCCACGCACTAGGAGCCCCTTCGCGGGCAGAGACTGCGGGTGGCAGAGGGGGGAAGCTTCGGAGCCACGGAGGAGAGCGCAGCCACAGGGGTGTGGAGGGCAAAGCGGAGAGATTCCCGCACTTCCCGCACAGAGGCTCGGCGCTGACCAGCACTCACCAGCCCGAGAGGCTTGTCTGCTCAGCCGCCGGGGCGGGCGGGGCTGGGAGCTGAGGCTCGGGCTTCGGTCGCAGGGAGAGGACTGGGGTTGGCGGCGTGAACACAGCCTGAAGGGGTTAGTGCACCACAGCTAGCCGGGAGGGAGTCTGGGGAAAAAGCCTGCAGCTGCCGAAGAGGCAAGAGACTTTTTCTTCCCTGTTTCCTGGTGCGCGAGGAGAGGGGATTCAGAGCGCCGCCTAAACGAACTTCAGAGACGGGCGCGAGCCGCGGCTAACAGCGCGGATCCCATAGCAACAGGGGCGCAGAGGGAAAAACGGAGAGACTCCCGCACAGAGGCTCGGCGCCGAGCAGCGCTCACCAGCCCGAGAGGCTTGTCTGCTCCCCCGCCGGGGCGGGCGGGGCTGGGAGCTGAGGCTCGGGCTTCGGTCGGATCGCAGGGAGAGGACTGGGGTTGGCGGCGTGAACACAGCCTGAAGGGGTTGGCGCACCACAGCTGGCTGGGAGGGAGTCCGGGAAAAAGTCTGCAGCTGCTGAAGAGGCAAGAGACTTTTTCTTGCCTCTTTGTTTCGCGGCGGGCAGGGAGAGGGGATTCAGAGCGCCGCCGAAACGAACTCCAGAGACTGGCGCGAGCCGCGGCGGTCAGCGCAGACCCCAGAGACGGGCGTGAGACGCTGGGGCTGCTGCTGCCGCCTCCAGAAAGCCTGTGTGCGAGCACAGGTCACTCTCCACACCGCCCCTCCCGGGAGCCCGTGCAGCCCGCCACTGCCAGCGTCCCGTGATCCCGGGACAACATCCCCGGGAGAACGCACTGCGCGCCTCAGGCTGCTGCAACGTCACGCCGGCCTCTGACGCC
Organism: Balaenoptera musculus; assembly: GCF_009873245.2. NCBI lineage: Eukaryota > Metazoa > Chordata > Mammalia > Artiodactyla > Balaenopteridae > Balaenoptera > Balaenoptera musculus. Next base: position 24,664,148 of record NC_045788.1, read on the forward strand.
GCAGGCTCGCCCCGCCTCCTCCGTACCCCTCCCTCCCCGTGGCCTGGGTGAGCCAGAGCCCCCGAAGCAGCTGCTCCTTTAACCCCGTCCTGTCTGGGCGGGGAACAGACGCCCTCAGGCGACCTACACGCAGAGGCGGGGCCAAATCCAAAGCTGATCCCCAGGAGCTGTGCAAACAGAGAAGAGGAGGGGAAATCTCTCCCAGCAGCCTCAGAAGCAGCGGATTAAAACTCCACAAACAACTTGATGTGCCTGCATCTGTTGAATACCTGAATAGACAACGAATCATCCCAAATTCAGGAGGTGGACTTTGGGAGCAGGATATATTAATTTTTCCCCTTTTCCTTTTTTTTTTTTGTGAGTGTATATGCATATGCTTCTGGGGGAGATTTTGTCTGTATAGCTTTGCTTTATAATAGCTTTATTTTACTTCACTATATTATAGCTTCTTTCTTTCTTTCTTTCCTTTCTTTCTTTCTTTCCTTTCTTTCTTTCTTTCTTTCTTTCTTCCTTCCTTCCTTCCTTCCTTCCTTCCTTCCTTTCCTTCCTTCCTTCCTTCCTTCCTTCCTTCCTTCCTTCCTTCCTTCCTTCCTTTCTTTCTTTCTTTCTATTTTTTCTCCCTTTTACTCTGAGCCGTGTGGACGAAAGGTTCTTGGTGCTTCAGCCAGGCATCAGGGCCGTACCTCGGAGGTGGGAGAGCCAACTTCAGGACACTGGTCCACAAGAGACCTCCCAGCTCCACGTAATACCAAACGGCAAAAATCTCTCAGAGATCTCCATCTCAACATCAAGACCCAGCATCACTCAATGACCAGCAAGCTACAGTGCTGAACACCCTATGCCAAACAACTAGCAAGACAGGAACACAGCCCCATCCATTAGCAGAGAGGCTGCCTAAAATCATAATAAGGCCACAGACACCCCAAAATACACCACCAGACGTGGACGTGCCCACCAGAAAGACAAGATCCAGCCTCATCCACCAGAGCTCAGGCACTAGTTCCCTCCACCAGGAAGCCTACACAACCCACTGAACCAACCTTAGCCACTGGGGACAGATACCAAAAACAACGGGAACTACAAACCTGCAACCTGTGATAAGGAGACCCCAAACACAGTAAGATAAGCAAAATGAGACGACAGAAAAACACACAGCAGATGAAGGAGCAGGGTCAAAACACACTAGACTTAACAAATGAAGAGGAAATAGGTAGTCTCCCTGAAAAAGAATTCAGAATAATGATAGTAAGGATGATCCAAAATCTTGGAAATAGAATAGACAAAATGCAAGAAACATTTAACAAGGACGTAGAAGAACTAAAGAGGAATCAAGCAATGATGAAAAACACAATAAATGAAATTAAAAATACTCTAGATGGGATCAATAGCAGAATAACTGAGGCAGAAGAAAGGATAAGTGACCTGGAAGATAAAATGGTGGAAATAACTACTGCAGAGCAGGATAAAGAAAAAAGAATGAAAAGAACTGAGGACAGTCTCAGAGACCTCTGGGACAACATTAAACGCACCAACATTCGAATTATAGGGGTCCCAGAAGAAGAAGAGAAAAAGAAAGGGACTGAGAAAATATTTGAAGAGATTATAGTTGAAAACTTCCCTAATATGGGAAAGGAAATAGTTAATCAAGTCCTGGAAGCACAGAGAGTCCCATACAGGATAAACCCAAGGAGAAACACGCCAAGACACATATTAATCAAACTGTCAAAAATTAAATATAAGGAAAACATATTAAAGGCAGCAAGGGAAAAAAAACAAATAACACACAAGGGAATCCCCATAAGGTTAACATCTGATCTTTCAGCAGAAACTCTGCAAGCCAGAAGGGAGTGGCAGGATATACTTAAAGTGATGAAGGAGAAGAACCTACAACCAAGATTACTCTACCCAGCAAGGATCTCATTCAAACGTGATGGAGAAATTAAAACCTTTACAGACAAGCAAAAGCTGAGAGAGTTCAGCACTACCAAACCAGCTTTACAACAAATGCTAAAGGAACTTCTCTAGGCAAGAAACACAAGAGAAGGAAAACACCTACAATAACAAACCCAAAACATTTAAGAAAATGGGAATAGGAACATACATATCGATAATTACCTTGAATGTAAATGGATTAAATGCTCCCACCAAAAGACACAGGCTGGCTGAATGGATACAAAAACAAGACCCATATATATGCTGTCTACAAGAGACCCACTTCAGACCTAGAGACACATACAGACTGAAAGTGAGGGGATGGAAAAAGATATTCCATGCAAATGGAAATCAAAAGAAAGCTGGAGTAGCAATTCTCATATCAGACAAAATAGACTTTAAAATAAAGACTATTACAAGAGACAAAGAAGGACACTATATAATGATCAAGGGATCGATCCAAGAGGAAGGTATAACAATTGTAAATATTTATGCACCCAACATAGGAGCACCTCAATACATAAGGCAAGTACTAACAGCCATAAAAGGGGAAATCGACAGCAACACAATCATAGTAGGGGACTTTAACACCCCACTTTCACCAATGGACAGATCATCCAAAATGAAAATAAATAAGGAAACACAAGCTTTAAATGATACATTAAACAAGATGGACTTAATTGATATTTATAGGACATTCCACCCAAAAACAACAGAATACACATTTTTCTCAAGTGCTCATGGAACATTCTCCAAGATAGATCATATCTTGGGTCACAAATCAAGCCTTGGTAAATTTAAGAAAATTGAAATCATATCAAGTATCTTTTCCGACCACAACGCTATGAGACTAGATATCAATTACAGGAAAGATCTGTAAAAAATACAAACACATGGAGGCTACACAATACATTACTTAATAATGAAGTGATTACTGAAGAAATCAAAGGGGAAATCAAAAAATACCTAGAAATAAATGACAATGGAGATACGACGACCCAAAACCTATGGGACGCAGCAAAAGCAGTGCTAAGAGGGAAGTTTATAGCAATACAAGCCTACCTCAAGAAACAGGAAACATCTCGAATAAACAACCTAACCTTGCACCTAAAGCAATTAGAGAAAGAAGAACAAAAAAACCCCAAAGCCAGCAGAAGGAAAGAAATTATAAAGATCAGGTCAGAAATAAATGAAAAAGAAATGAAACAATAGCAAAAATCAATGAAACTAAAAGCTGGTTCTTTGAGAAGATAAACAAAATTGATAAACCATTAGCCAGACTCATCAAGAGAAAAAGGGAGAAGACTCAGATCAATAGAATTAGAAATGAAAAAGGAGAAATAACCACTGACACTGCAGAAATACAAAAGATCATGAGAGATTACTACAAGCAACTCTATGCCAATAAAATGGACAACCTGGAAGAAATGGACAGATGCTTAGAAATGCACAAACTGCCGAGACTGAACCAGGAAGAAATAGAAAATATGAACAGACCAATCACAAGCACTGAAATTGAAACTGTGATTAAAAACCTTCCAACAAACAAAAGGCCAGGACCAGATGGCTTCACAGGTGAATTCTATCAAACATTTAGAGAAGAGCTAACACCTATCCTTCTCAAACTCTTCCAAAATATTGCAGAGGGAGGAACACTCCCAAACTCATTCTACGAGGCCACCATCACCCTGATACCAAAACCAGACAAAGATGTCACAAAGAAAGAAAACTACAGGCCAATATCACTGATGAACATAGATGCAAACATCCTCAACAAAATACTCGCAAACAGAATCCAACAGCACATTAAAAGGATCATACACCATGATCAAGTGGGGTTTATCCCAGGAATGCAAGGATTCTTCAATATACGCAAATCAATCAATGTGATACACCATATTAACAAATTGAAGGAGAAAAACCATATGATCATTTCAATAGATGCAGAGAAAGCTTTCGACAAAATTCAACACCCATTTATGATAAAAGCCCTGCAGAAAGTAGGCATAGAGGGAACTTTCCTCAACATAATAAAGGCCATATATGACAAACCCACAGCCAACATTGTCCTCAATGGTGAAAAACTGAAACCATTTCCACTAAGATCAGGAACAAGACAAGGTTGCCCACTCTCACCACTATTATTCAACATAGTTTTGGAAGTGTTAGCCACAGCAATCAGAGAAGACAAAGAAATAAAAGGAATCCAAATCGGAAAAGAAGAAGTAAAGCTGTCACTATTTGCAGATGACATGATACTATACATAGAGAATCCTAAAGATGCTACCAGAAAACTCCTAGAGCTAATCAATGAATTTGGTAAAGTAGCAGGATACAAAATTAATGCACAGAAATCGCTTGCATTTCTATACACTAATGGTGAAAAATCTGAAAGTGAAATTAAGAAAACACTCCCGTTTACCATTGCAACAAAAAGAATAAGATATCTAGGAATAAACCTACCTAAGGAGACAAAAGACCTGTATGCAGAAAATTATAAGACACTGATGAAAGAAATTAAAGATGATACAAATAGATGGAGAGATATACCATGTTCCTGGATTGGAAGAATCAACATTGTGAAAATGACTCTACTACCCAAAGCAATCTACAGATTCAATGCAATCCCTATCAAACTACCACTGGCATTTTTCACAGAACTAGAACAAAAAATTTCACAATTTGTATGGAAACACAAAAGACCCCGAATAGCCAAAGCAATCTTGAGAACGAAAAATGGAGCTGGGGGAATCAGGCTCCCTGACTTCAGACTATACTACAAAGCTTCAGTAATCAAGACAGTTTGGTACTGGCACAAAAACAGAAATATAGATCAATGGAACAGGATAGAAAGCCCAGAGATAAACCCACACACATATGGTCACCTTATCTTTGATAAAGGAGGCAAGCATATACAGTGGAGAAAAGACAGCCTCTTCAATAAGTGGTGCTGGGAAAATTGGACAGGTACATGTAAAAGTATGAAATTAGAACACTCCCTGACACCATGCACAAAAATAAACTCCAAATGGATTAAAGACCTAAGTGTAAGGCCAGACACTATCAAACTCTTAGAGGAAAACATAGGCAGAACACTCTATGACATACATCACAGCAAGATTCTTTTTGACCCAGCTCCCAGAGAAATGGAAATAAGAACACAAATAAACAAATGGGACCTAATGAAACTTAAAAGCTTTTGCACAGCAAAGGAAACCATAAACAAGACCAAAAGACAACCATCAGAATGGGAGAAAATATTTGCAAATGAAGCAACTGACAAAGGATTAATCTCCAAGATTTACAAGCAGCTCATGCAGCTCAATAACAAAAAAACGAACAACCCAATCCAAAAATGGGCAGAAGACCTAAATAGACATTTCTCCAAAGAAGATATACAGATGGCCTACAGACACATGAAAGAATGCTCAACATCATTAATCATTAGAGAAATGCAAATCAAAACTACAATGAGATATCACCTCACACCGGTCAGAATGGCCATCATCAAAAAATCTAGAAACAATAAATGCTGGAGAGGGTGTGGAGGAAAGGGAACCCTCTTGCACTGTTGGTGGGAATGTAAATTGATACAGCCACTATGGAGAACAGTATGGAGGTTCCTTAAAAAACTACAAATAGAACTACCATATGACCCAGCAATCCCACTACTGGACATATACCCTGAGAAAACCATAGGTCAAAAAGTGTCATGTACCACAATGTTCATTGCAGCTCTATTTACAATAGCCAGGACCTGGAAGCAACCTAAATGTCCATCGACAGATGAATGGATAAAGAAGATGTGGCACATATATACAATGGAATATTACTCAGCCATAAAAAGAAATGAAATGGAGGTATTTGTAATGAGGTGGATGGAGTTAGAGTCTGTCATACAGAGTGAAGTAAGTCAGAAAGAGAAAAACAAATACAGTATGCTAACACATATATACGGAATCTAAGGAAAAAAAAAAAAAGGCCATGAAGAACCTAGTGGCAAGACGGGAATAAAGACACAGACCTACTAGAGAATGGACTTGAGGATATGGGGAGGGGGTGGGGTGAGATGTGACAGGGTAAGAGAGTGTCATGGACATATATACACTACCAAATGTAAAATAGATAGCTAGTGGGAAGCAGCCTCATAGCACAGGGAGATCAGCTCGGTGCTTTGTGACCACCTAGAGGGGTGGGATGGGGAGGGTGGGAGGGAGGGAGATGCAAGAGGGAAGAGAAATGGGAACATATTGTATATGTATAACTGATTCACTTTGTTATAAAGCAGAAGCTAACACACTATTGTAAGGCAATTATACTTCAATAAAGATGTTTAAAAAAAAAAAAAAAAAAAGAAAATAACATGATGGACCTTGAACCAGACAGACATTATTTGAATCTTGACTCTACCAATCATTAGTCTGAAAACTTTGTGAAATTTAACTTCTCTGGGCCTCAGTTTTCTTGGGAATAAATTAAGTGAAAAAATTTTTACCATGCAGAATTGATATGAGGACTAACTTAGATAACTTCCTACATGCTCAATAAATAGTAGCTATTATTTGTAATACATTTCAGATTTGGGACCAAAGGACTAATTCTTCATACCAGTGGGAGAACAAGGAAGGTAATAGATACAACTGCACCCTTTCAGAAGCAGTTTATGGGAGACAGAGAGAAGATTCAATCTGACCAGGCTCAAGCATGCTGTGTTTAAAATTTTTACCTTTTACTCTAGCAGTGATAATGCGAGATCTCTTTTGATAAATTGTTGGTGTCTTAAAAATACCATGCATGCTCCCACCCCTGACAAAGTATTCAAATGATGTAGTATTGGAAGTGATACACAGAAAATCTTTATTTCTTGATGAGTTTTCCCTCAAGTATTAGAAACTTGACTAATATTTCTAAAAATAGAAGAAAGAAAAATACATACGTGAAAAAATTACTAGGAAGAAGTAGTCCCAGTATATTGGATCCTAGTCACTAATCTTATTGAGAAATTAAACTTGCAATTAGGCTAATAAATGGGGAGCAATGACAGGGCAAAGTATCTTGAAAAATTCAAAAGAAAAATTGAGGCAATTGGGAGGAGTGGGTAACCATGAGAACTGGCAAATAGCTTCTTGTCCATTTTCTTCTTTACCTCACACCAAAAATTCCCTACCTAAAAAAAAAAAAATAATAATAATGTCCAGTGGCAGAGCTTTTGGTCTGTTAGAGCATCCATTCCTTCCTAACAATCCCCCTCCCCCGCCTTTTTTCTTTTCTGTTTTTTTTGGCTGCGTTTGGTCTTCACTGCTTTGCGAAGGCTTTCTCTAGTTGCTGTGAGCGGGGGCTACTCTTTGTTGCAGTGCACAGGTTTCTCATTGCCTCTCTTGTTGTGGAGTATGGGCTCTAGGTGCGCAGACTAATTGCAACATGTGGGCTCAGTAGTTGTGGCATGCGGGCCCTAGAGAGCATGGGCTTCAGTAGTTGTGGCATGTGGGCTCAGTAGTTGTGGTGCGTGGGTTCAGTAGTTGTGGCTCGCAGGCTCTAGAGCGCAGGCTCAGTAGTTGGGGCGCATGGGCTTAGTTGCTCCGTGGCATGTGGGATCTTCCTGGACCAGGGCTCGAACCCGTGTCCCCTGCATTGGCAGGAGGATTCTTAACCACTGAGCCACCAGGGAAGTCCCTCCCCTGCCTTTTTTGTTAATATCTCCTCTTTGTCCCCCTGCAGCCCATGGGCTTCGGGTAAGAAGACCCTTTTGCTCAGTTCTAGGGATTGGTATCACTGACCAAAAATAATACCTCTTCTTTGCCAGTGATTGCTTCAGAAATGGGCATGTGATGTGACCCAGTTTGTGCCAGTGAGATGTAAAGAAAGGTTTGCTAAGTGTTTCAGGGAAAGAAATTTTCTTGCTCTTAAGAAAGAGCCACTCAAAAGGGATATTCTTGCTTTCTGTGGTCATCATGGAGGTGCAGATAAAAAGCTCAGAACTGCCACAGCTCTTTTTCCACCATGCAGAAGCTAATCTAAGGATGAAATTAATTCACAGTGGAGGATTTAGTGGAGTGAATTACAGAGAAATAGGACTGGAGCTTATTGGCTTGTTCCAAATCTTCACTATGCCTTCCTCTGGAATTCTAGGTATATGAGCCAATACATATCCTTATCCTAGACAGCTTAAATCATATTTTTATTTGCAGCTGAAAGCATTCCAGCTAATATCAGCTGACTAATGACCTATATTAGAAATGGTTATTTCTGACATATTGTTGTTGTTGTTGTTTTTTTATTGATTGATTGATTGATTGCTATGTTGGGTCTTCGTTTCTGTGCGAGGGCTTTCTCTAGCTGCGGCAAGCGGGGGCCACTCTTCATCGCGGTGCGCGGGCCTCTCACTATCGCGGCCTCTATTGTTGCAGAGCACAGGCTCCAGACGCGCAGGCTCAGTAGTTGTGGCTCACGGGCCCAGTTGCTCCACGGCATGTGGGATCTTCCCAGACCAGGGCTCGAACCCGTGTCCCCTGCATTAGCAGGCGGATTCTCAACCACTACGCCACCAGGGAAGCCCCAGACATATTGGTTTTTTAATAACATTATACACAAAAATGTTAACAAAGATATGGTAAGACCTTTAGACCATGGCATAGGATAAAGAAAATCAGGAATTTGATAACCTGGGAAAGAGCTCTGAAAAGGTATTTGACTTGCTCATCTAGCTACCACCACTCATTTTTGAATGATTAAGCCCTTATGCTAATGTTCTTTTGATTCACTTTTTTTTTTGACAGTTTTGTGAATTATATGACTTCATACCTATGTGGGTTAGAGACATAGCAGAAACACCATGAATAACTATGTAAGAGAATTGGAATAGACTCAGTGAGACTTAATCATGTCGTGGATAATGGGAGCTGAGTAATATTGACAGTTATAGCAACGATAATGGCAGGGAATTTTTTATAAGTGGGTTTAATATAACTTTGACTCCAGATGTAATAGCCTTTTAAGACTAAGTTTGCTAACAAGTATTTTTAAAAGGATGAATGTGTTATCAAATTGTGGAGATAGAGTCACACGGACAAATTCTATGATATGAAAACAACCCGTCTCGATTTTTCAATACACGAGTAATTGTCAACATAGAGGAGGACAGCACACATTCCCTAGTTATCCTGAATTGACTTTCATGTACTTTGAATTTTACTTGTAAACCTTCTTAATGGGAATGGGATTAGAATGTCACTGATGAAGAGTAAATGTAGTATGTCATTCATGATGAAAATAAGTGTGTATTTGTTGAATAAATGAATGAATGAAGACTATTTTTCAATTTTGTTTCAGTGACCACTTAAGTAACTGGCCTGTACAAGGAGTCCTATATAGTTAGTTAAGATGCTGGATTCTACAAACAACTCATGAAACTCTTCACATTACTTTATTGTCAGAGTTTTACTCTTCGCTCTAGGTCCAGGTTCATGTTTCCAGAGGCCTATAGAGCATTTTCATATGCATGTCCCACTATCAGCTCAAACTCTCATACCCTGAGTCAAGCCTCCCTCTTATCTGGCTCTTCTTCCCCCCTCCCCACCCCTCTTTTCAATCGGTGTCATACCTCTCTCCCAGTCACTAAGGGATACGTCCATGAGTCATCGTTCACTTTTTCCTCTCCATTATCTCTCTTATTTAATTAGCCATGGAGTCTTGCTTACTCTTCCTTTGCAGTGTCCCTTCCTTCCTAGTGCCATGGCTACAGCCCTCTGCTGACTCATTGTTGTTACCAGCACGTCACTCTTTCCCAGCTTTTATTTACCTCCAGGTCAAACCATACTGCACATTTTGGCCAGATTAATCTAACTAGAACATTGCTTTTATTGTGTCTCTCTTTGGCTTGAGAACTCACAGCAACTGTATATGACTTGAAGTTTGAAATCCAATTGAACCTGACTGTCATTCAAGGTCTTTTATCATCAGTCTAATAGTACTTATAGAAGTTGTCTTTTAAATCTCCTCAAACTATACTCTCTGCTATAGCTTGGTTTCTGATACAAACTCAGCACATCCCCACATCTTTGCTTATGTTGTCTTTGCCAGAGATGCCCATTTTCAAACCCTTCTCCAATTCAATCCCTTCTCTTGCTTTTTTACCTTCACCCTGACTCTCAGTCCAAATATCCATGCCATGCTTTCTTCCAGGTCCAGCTAAGTCTTACTTCTATAAATATTTCTGACTATCTCAGTTCAGTTATTCCGTTCTGAAGGAGCATATCCCCAAGGCTAAATTGCCTCAAGTTGTTTAAAGTTATGAAATTGGATATCAGTATTATGCAGCTTTGAATGGAATGAGCCTCTGCCCCCATCTCTGGCTGGATGTAGGCAGTGGGGAGCCCTGGGGCTGTGATCTACTCATAATATAGCTTGGTGGTTGTCTGCTAACTGTGGTTTTCCTCTTTGTGGCTTCTTTAATAGGACTTTCTCTCATGGAAAAGATAATTAAATGTTGCCTTAAAAAATTCTTCCTTATGTATAGGTGCACTGTAGTTATAAAATCTACTCTGTGTTGGGAAATTGCTTTAAGAAAATTTAAAGTAATATTTAGAAAAAGACCAGTACCTGGACTCTGTTACAATATATGTAAAAAGCAGAATGAAAATTTGGATATATTAATATCTTTAGTATATCAAAATATATGTACTCTAAAAAAAGACTGGAATATTAATATTAGCCGTGGTCATTTTTGGATGATGGTATTGAGTGACATGCTATCTTTTAAGATACTTTATTTTTTTAACTTGTATTTTAGAGGAGTAGAATAAGATATGCTCTTAAGTGTTCTATAAAATTTACTGAATTAAGGCCCAGAAACCTGCTGCTTTTTTGAAAAGCATTAAAGAGTATGAATAAATAGAAGATCAAAAATTATTCATTAGGACTTATGGGACAGGGAGATAGTTAAATGCAATATAGTGACTATTTTGCTTTGAATTTCTAAAGTTAATAAAGTAACAGAAGTAACTTTAAAAAGATAAATAACTTTGTTTTGTTTCATTTATATTTATTATTATTAAAAATTTAAAACATACTGAAAAGTATAGAGAATACCACATATAAACACCCATACACCCCTTACTGGGATTTTACAATTGTTAAAACTTTTGCCATATTTCTATCTTTTCTGAAATCTTTTAAAATAGATTATAGGCATCATGACATTTTATCTCTAAATAGTTCAGAATGAATTTCTTAGAAAATGAAGGCAGTTTCCCACATAATTACAATTCTACTATCACAGCTAAAGATATAATAATAATTGCCTTACACTATTTAGTACTGAGCCCATATTCAAATTTTCTGTCTTGTCCCTAACATGTCTTTTATAGCCAGTTACTGAAACCAGGATCCTAACGAAGGACGCACAGTGCTTTTGGTTGTGATGTCTTTTGTTTGTTTTTATCTACAACCCCCACTTTTTCCTCCCTCCCTCCCGTACTTCCTTCCCTCTCCATGATATTAACTTGTTGATGAGACTAGGCCAGTTGTCTTGTAAAACCACCTACTTTTTGAATTTGTTTAATTGCTTCCTGGTGATGCTGCTTTAGCTTGTTCTTCCAGCGCCTGTTTTTCTATAAACCAGAAGTTTGATCTTTAGGAGTGACTTGATTCAGGTTGTACTGATACATTTTTGACACAAATGCTTTATGAGTAATGTCACCTAGTTCCTAATGCATCCCACCACCCCTCCACCATCATGCCAAAACTGATTCCCTGAGTCCAAGAGGCCCCAGCCAGGTCCTTCCCTACAAACCTACATTCCTCCCCTCCAGCCAGCAGTCTCTACAGTGATGCCTCAGCACCACCAAGTAGCTGAACTTTAAGACGGATTACTTTTTTGAAAATAAAATCCTCTAATTAAATAGTTAATATTTAAATACACTTGATTTTTTAGAAATCCCTTGGAGGATGTGAAAAATATATTTGACTTTGAAATATGGCCATCCAAAATCTACATCCTATAATAAACGATATAAACACTGTATTAGACCAAATGACTTAACAGATGAATTCATTTTTCTTCAAGCATAAGCTCAGTTCTTTTAAAACTCTCACGTTCTGCTAAATAAAAATATTGATATGTTTCATGCATGCTGCAGAACTGATGGCTTCTGCTGTGTAAGCATCCTGGGGTCCTTACACTGCCTCTTTTCTGGGGCTCACAGGAGCCAGAATACAAGTGCCCTTGTGTGTGCTTTGCGTGCCTCTCAAGGCATGCCTTCTGCCAATCAAAACTGACTGTTCCCACTGTGCCAATCTTCCTGGGCTTTTGCCAGTTCCTAAACTTGGCAAGAGAACTTGTGCTGCAAAAGTTTGTGTTGCTATATTTCCCGCTCACTTTAAATGCTGGGCAAAAATACAACTCTTTAATTTTTCTTTGGGAGGGTACTTAAATGTTCCTTTAGAACTTTGGGCTCTCAGCAGATGCACTTTGTGAAAGGTGCTAAAATTTATGCAATTTAAATAAAAACTTAAATGAATGCCTATAACCATAATTGGTTGTGTATATTTGCTGTCATTATCATAGGGCATCATTTGCCTAATTAATGGAATATACACTTGATTCATTGACATTTTAGCAACATTTCAGAATTGCATCTAGGATGTGGCCATTGAGTTGCTCTTGAACTTTATAATATTCTTAGTGACATTATCATTGGAAGTTATGTGCTCAAAACAAGTCGGGGAATGGATTCATCACTTACTTGGTCTTTAATTTAGCAGATTTAAATCTCAGGATGCTTTGTCCTTGGGGTTTTGTTTTTTGTTTTTTTTTGGCTGTGTTGGGTCTTCGTTGCTGCGCACAGATTTCTTTAGTTGCGGTGAGAGGGGGCTACTCTTCGTTGCAGTGAGCGGGCTTCTCATTGCGATGGCTTCTCTTGTAGTGGAGCTCGGGCTCTAGGCACGCGGGCTCAGTAGTTGTGGCTCGCGGGCTTAGTTGCTCTGCGGCATGTGGAATCTTCCCGGACCAGGGCTCAAACCCGTGTCCCCTGCATTGGCAGGCGGATTCTTAACCATTGCACCACCAGGGAAGTCCCCCTTGGGTTATTTTTGTATTACAGAAAATACACTTTTTTAAACATGGATGGTCAGAAAATGTGTAAGTTAGAAATACTAGTAAGGTAGACGATGACGTAGGTAGAAACATTTATTTTTCGCAATTATAAATAATCTGCTCTCCTTTTTAGAAATACCTTTGACTGGAAAGGATTATATAGTGTATGTTCTTCAAACTATTATGTAAAATTTTATTTCTCCATGAGTTCTTAAGCTAGAAGCCAAAACAATGTTTTTCCGGGCCTAAGTGCATTGCTTGATCTTGCAAAACCTATTTCATGGTCTGCTAGATTCTAATGGAGATGGTTGGTAATGGGATAATATTTATTTATATATAAAATAAATTTACAGCAGAGTGCAAAAAGCATGTAACCAAGCAGTACCAGCTTTAAAAAATTCATAGTGAGACCACATGAATGTTTCTAGTTTTTCCAAGAGAACAGTTTCTCCACACACACAATATAGCTACCTCATGCACATACCTATAAAATATATATATGTTCCTTTTACTCAGAGGTACGTGAATACCTTGGGGTATCATTGTGGGTGATTCTTGCTATCTAATTTAAGCTCTAGGATTCTTACTATCCCAAGAACTATTCATCAGCTTGCTGCTTTCCTTGAAATCGATTAATAGCAAATGTTGAATTTATTTGTTTAAAGCAAGTTCTGTGCACCAGTTAAGTGATTTATGTATTTCACCATCTAAAAACAGTTAAAGAAGCTTCTATACTGTCTTTTGGTGACCTTAGTAGCTGATGTGTTAATAACATTTCGGACTGACAATTTGTGGTAGGCTTCTTGCCCAAAGCTCTGTGGTGAATTATTGCTGCATTGCAGATTACAGTTTAAATCCTAAAAAAAAAAAAAAATGCCTTGTTGATGTTCGGGCTGCAGAATCCAAAACCACACTCAGTCTGCTGCATCTTGGAAAAATCATCCTTATAGATGGAACTTAATGTGATTCATAAATACACTTCGTGCCAAAAAACATAATGTGATACCTTGATTAGTGAAAACTCTGGGAAGTGGTCTCCTTTATCACGAAACTGGCAGTATTAAAACTGTGGGAAGTAAAACTTTGTATGTGGTTAACCGGCTTGACAGATGGCACTACACGGCTTCCACTTGTCCCATCTAAATACAGGTGGCCAGGGCTACAAGGAGCAAAATTGTGAGGCTGTCAAAATATGCCTCACCCCGTTAAACCAATGCCCTCCTGTGCTCCTTACTCTCAACTTTGCCAAAAGAGGAAGCTCTAATAACTCTCACTTCCACTAGCTTTCCTCATTGACTGAATGCCTCTTGATGAGCAAATTACAAAATGGCAATCTATATCCTGCGTTTGGCTGGCAAAACTTTTGTTTGCCCTCACAGAGTATTTTGTTTTGTTTGCTCGAATGAATTAGTTACCAGTGTTTTGAAAATACAAACGTTTTACATAAAAATAGGGGTCAGCATCTCTCTTGAAATATAAGAAGCTCTTGCAACATTTGTAACCATCCAGACTTTCCCTTGGCCACCCAAAGTTGAAGCTGGGAGATGTCTGTCCCCTGCAGACAAGATGTGCCCTCTCCAACAACTCCATCTTTCTCCCTCCTTAGCTGCTTCACTCATTTATGTCACCTGCTGACCCTTGTGGACATTTCTTTTGACTCCTGTATTTAATGATTATTTTACCCTCAATAGCACTTATGTTTTACGAACTTAAGTTTTATACCTATACATTCAAATTGTGAAGGGAGAGATTTGGTTTCCTCTTAAAAGAATATCAGACCTTGGGAAGCAGGTATGTAAGCAACTCAAATCATGTGGTCTCTAGATTGTGAAAGTAGAGTTACTCCTATTAAAGATGGGGGGGATTGTGGGTGGAGGAAAGAAATAGATGAAGGAGATTAAAAGGTACAAACTTCCAGTTGCAAAATAAACAAGTTACAGGTATGAAGTGTACTCTGTGGGAACTATAGTCAATAACTATGTAATATCTATGTGTAGTGACATATCA
This sequence comes from Balaenoptera musculus, assembly GCF_009873245.2. Classification (NCBI taxonomy): domain Eukaryota; kingdom Metazoa; phylum Chordata; class Mammalia; order Artiodactyla; family Balaenopteridae; genus Balaenoptera; species Balaenoptera musculus. The sequence goes on from NC_045788.1 coordinate 24,679,179, forward strand.
ACTAGACATATCATGGTGATCATGTAGAAATGTATAGAAATATTGAATCACTATATTGTGTAACTAACATAGTGTTGTAGGTCAATTATACTTCAAAAACAAACCCGTAGAAAAAGAGATAAGATCTGTTGTTACCAGAAGCGAAAGAGTGGGGAGTAGGGGAATTGGATGAAGGTGGTCAAAAGGTGCAAACTTCCAGTTGTAGGATAGATAGGTACTAGGGATGTAATGTACAACATGATAAATATAACAGTGCTGTAAGTTATATGTGAAAGTTGTTAACTCTTAGTAAATCCTTACAGTTCTCATCACAGGAAATTTTTATTTTTCTATTTCTTTAATTTTGTATCTATATGCGATGATGGATGCTCACTAAACATTGTGATAGTCCTTTCATGATTTATGTGACTCAAATCATTATGCTGTGCACCTTAAACTTATATAGTGCTGTGTGTCAATTATATCTGAATAAAACTGGGAAAAAATGAAAAAAATAAATAAATACAAATAGGAGGGGAGGAATGATACTTCAATGTTTTCCCTAGACTACTCCTCCTTGTCTCTCCCCCTCCCTCCACTGAGTCACCAATGGCACTTACTGGGGCGGCTGGAGCTGGATGACATTGTGTCTTTTGCTACAGGGTCTTACTGAAACCTGGGCTGTCCTGCCCTTCAACAGGTCACCTGGTGAAACTTTTCCAATCAACTTTTCCCCAAACCTTCCACCTTTCTTAACTACAGGGTTAATACTGGGTTTCTTTCCTAAAACCCTTTAGCATGATTTCTCATCATTTATTTCAACACTGACTCATAGGAGGCCTGTTTTATGTTTTCCCACAGATTTGATGCTATTTTCTTTAGTATTTTGTCATGTTCCCCTGTATTATATGTCATATTTTTACCCTCCTACATGAAGATCTGAAGCTAACACCTAGATCTTTTGTATTTTTTTCTGTCTTGCTTATGAAATACCTGATGAATAAGTGTGTCATTGGAACACATCCTCTTCATTAATAGAGGTATTACTGCAAGCCTGTGTTAATGTCCCACTGGAAATAAGCCTGCAGGAACGCTCATATTTTCAACAGATTTTATTTGCTGAATTTCTCCCTGGTGCATTCTTTCCGAGTAAAGTAAGAAAAATGCATTTTTATGCCTGACATTTGGATTTTATTTTAAAACTGCCCATTGTTTTTATACACACTTGTATATATTGCTGCCTAAGGCTGCTTTGTAAAATTGCTTGTTCTTGAAACCTGTTGATCATAAAGTGCTCACTTTGGGGTTTTCTGTTCTGCCCCAAGCTGGGTCTGCTGGGGAGCAATGAATGTAGTCAGAGCAGGCTGAGAGCGTTCCTTCAGTCTGCCCAGGATAGGATCATGTATGATGCTTTCCTTTCTGTCCATTGGGATGTATGGTAATGGGATTTTACTAATCCAATATTCGTCAGGGGCATTGGTAGTATAAAAATAATGTCCTGAGAGGGGGAGTATGTCTTTCTCATATGAGCTTAGAGACAAAGGCTTAGTATTGAAGCATGTCAGAATATGGTGTGCTCAGAGTTAGGCCTGGCCTTCTGTGCCCAGTGACTATACAGATCCCAGTGTAGATGCAGGAATGTGAACTGGGAGGTCAAGGAAAAGCATGTGTAGGACCAGGGAGAAGACATGGGATGGGAAAAGAGGGTTTTTTTAAAGCAAAAACCTCAAAGGAAATTTGACAGATATTCCTTTAAGTAATCCACTTTTTCTTCCCGTTTGATCTACTTCCTAAATACGTAGACATTCCCAAGAGTTTTATCTACAGTCACAGTGTCAATGGAAAACTAAGTTGATCCAGCCGGGGCGTTGGGTCCCAAAGGTTCTGAGAGGCCCACTTTAGTAAAATTTTCAATCGTATTGATTGTGGTAACTAAGTAGACCATTACATTTAGAGAGCATTGTGATACCAACAAAATTGCATCTGAGTAAAATTTAATTTTTTGGCTTCATTTTCTTAAACTGCATAGAAGTCTCAATATGGTATCCAAGGCCACCTATGGTTTGACCCTAATTATTTCTCCAGACTCATCTCTCACTTAAGATTCTTGTATGCTGTGTGCCACTGGACTGCTTCTTTTTGTCCTTTCCCTTCACCAGGGAGTGTGAAATAATGTAAAAAATATATGATAAAAATATAAAGCTCTCTTTAAAAAATAAACAAACAAACAAACAAAAAACTTTGGCCGTGATTCCTGGCCCAGAGCTCCTAAAACATTTGTAATTTCCTAAATGATAAGAGTGCTAGGAGCGTCTTTTGTTCTTATGTTTGGTCTTTGACCCCAGTTCCTGATACAAAACTCCTAAACACCTTGGAATTTCCTGGGTGATAGGAGTATCTTTTGTTCTAATGAGGTAACTCTTGGTGGGCTCCTGCATGGGAGGCTGGTCGCCAGAAAGACCAAGCTGTGTTTGGGAGCTTGGAATTTTCAGCCCCACCCTCCATTCTCTGGCAAGGAGACAGGGGCTGGATATTGAGTTAATGTTCCATTATGCCTACGTGATGAAGTCTCCATAAAAATCCCAGTACTACAGGGTTTGAAGAGCTTTGGGTTTGGTGAACACAACTACGTGTCAGGAGGGTGGCACATCCCAACTCCACGGGGACAGAAGCTCCTGCACTGGGGACCCTTCTGGACCTCACCCTGTATGTCTCTTCTTCTGGCTGTTCATCCTTATCCTTTATTATAACCTTTGTAATAAACCAGTAAATGTTAAGAAAGTGTTCCCCTGAGTTCCGTTAAGTTATTCTAACAAATTATGGAACCCAAGGTGGGGTGGTGGGAACCCCGACCTATAGACAGTGGGTCAGAAGTACAGGTGACAACCTGAGATTTGCAATGGATGTCTGAAGTGGGGGCAGTCTTGTGGGACTGAGCCCTTAACTTGTGGGATACGATGCTAACTTCAGGTAGACAACGTCAGAATTGAATTGGATTATAGAGACTCACTCAGCTGGTGTTGCAGGGAGTTGCTTGATGTGTGGAAAACCCACACATACAGTGTCAGAAGTGTGGTAAGTGTGAGAAAAAAGGAAAACACAGGAGTGTTTTTCCTAGAAATGGGAGAAATATCCTTCTATGAACTTTTGCTTGTTATATGCCACTTACTTTTGAAGACCCAGGTCAAATGTAACCAACTCCATGAGGATTCCAAGAGGATTCTGATGAGGATTACTCATCAGAAGTAATCTGTCCCTCCTTTATTTTCCCCATAGTATTTTAACATCTCTATTTTATCACATTCCATTTGCCTTATGTTTGTGGTTGCTTGTGTCACTGTCATAATTTTCACAAAAGAGAGATACATATATGTGTGTGTATATATATATATGAAGTCTCACACAATGTATATTATGTATAATATCACAAAAGATTATATATATACATATATATTGGTTTGGCCAATATATATAAATATATAAAGTGTTACAAAAGATTATATATATGTGGAGGCAGGACTGCCATGTCGTTCATCTTTTTTATTTCCTGTAGTACTCAGCACAGTATCTTAAACCCAATAGATGTTCAATACATGTTTGTAAATTTGTAGATCTTTGGAATTTCAACTTGCCAAAAGAATTAATTTGATACCTGAAATACAAAGTAGAAGGAATAGATTTTATTTTGGGCAAAAACATTAGAATTTGACTTTTGAGAATGTGGTATTTTAGAGTAAATCATGAAGAAAGTATACATTTGAAAGCAGTTAGAACAATATCAATGTGATATTCAGGGAATAAGGGAGAACTGTGGCTGAAAGTATTAGTCCCTAGCAGGTTTCTCATTGGCCCAGTAATTCTCAACTTGTATGTGTTTCAGTTCAGGGATATCTACCAATTTGAGCAGTGTAATTTCAGCATGATGATTCAACTGTTATCTCAGGCATTATGGATATTTGTGCAAAATGAAAGAAAAAATCTCTTACATCATATATACCCACTGTGGGAGGAAAGATATATATATATATACAATACAGATAAGCAGAAAAGTTTTAAAGCGTTCTTTCAGAATCATGTACTCTTAGTCCATTCTGACTGCTGTAAGAAAAATACCATCAACTGGGTGACTTACAAACAATAAAAGTTTATTTTTTACAGTTGCAGAGGCTGGGAAATGTCAGATCAAGGTGCCAGCAGACTCAGTGTTGGTTGCTTCCTGGTATATAGACAACCATCTTCTTGCTATAACCTCACCTGACTGAAGGGGCAGGAGAGCTCTCTGGGTCCTCTTTTATAACAGCACTAATCACATTCATGAGGGCTCCACCTTCATGACCTAATCACCTCCCAAATGTCCCATCTCCACAAACACCATCACATTGGGCATTAGGTTTTAATATATGACTTCTGGGGGGATACAAACACTCAGTCTAAAGCACATACCATATGCATACAGTCACTATTAATATTTTGGCGTTTTATTTCCAATTATATCTTCATACATACATATCCATAAACACACATTTGGAAGAAGACAAAATTATCTCATTTTTGTTACATAATATCAAGGCTCAGAAAGAACAGATGCTCAAAATCTTTATTAATTTTTAAAAAGTTTTTTTATGAAAAATTTCAAAATATATGTTAAAGGAGTCAGAATAGTATTATGAATCTCCATCCTCAGCTTCTACAATTATCTCATGACCAATCTTGTTTCATCTATGTCCTCACTCTTTTCCCCCTCCTGTATTATTTGAAGCAAATCCTAGATACTAGTTTGTGCATCTAAAAGATAAGGATTCTTTTTTTTTTTTATGTATAGCCACAAAACATTATCACAAACAAATATAATTAACAATATTCCTTCGTGCCATCAAAATCCAGTCAGTGTTCAAATTTCCAAGGGTCTCATAAATGCCAACTTTATAATATTTATTTATATTTTTACTTGAATTTGTTTAAATTATTTAAATCAAGCTCACACATTGTGATTAGTATGATTTTAAGCCTCTCTTATTCTATGGGTTTAAAACCATGCCATCTGTCCTGTACTTTCCTGCAGCAAGTTCTTTATTAATTTTGATTCAATTAAAACCTCAGAGCTTACAGCTACCTCTGATCTAACATGAGAAGAAAAGGAATTAGAATTTATGGGCAGATATATATGTACATGGGCAAGCCATGTACAGTGTCTGAAGGATAACTTTTGTTTATTGAAGTTTCATTAGCATTAAAATGATACCCTTATGATCATGAAATTCTGAACACAAATTTATGAGGTTTTTTTTCAGAAATTATTTTCTAAGAAGGGTATAATCCTTGAATGGTGTAATTATATTACTGCATCAAATCTCTAGAGGTACAATACTTGCTAAGATAATCCAATGCCATGGGTTTGAGGTCAATTAAAGCATAGTTCACTGTCTTTTTCTGTAATAAGCTTGCATAAAGACAAAACAAAGCAGTGTACAACAAATAAACTCATGCTGATTCAGGTGACAGAGGTTTTTTTTTCAGAATACATGGGAAAGAGTGGAGGAATAGAGGGCTACCTGTGCAATCCTGGAAGACCAGGGACAGCTGAATGGTCAGGATTCATTGGGCAAAGCGGTGGTCCTGCAGTTGACCTCCAGCACTCTTGGAGATACAATGGCAGCTCTAGAAACTATGCATCCTTACTTTGGAGGAGATTCACGTGACAGCAGCCCATCGAGCACCATCTCTGCCTTTATTGCTCCTGCCTTTATTAGTTGAATTCTTTCCACTCTCCTTCTCTTGGTGGCATGGTTTTTGATGCCCTGTGGCTTCTACCGCCTCATGACTTCTACAGACATATAGCTTCTTCTAAGTGCTTTCACTCTGGGTGTCTCTCTGATTCTGATTCTGCTACCCACTCCTATCTTTCTGTGCTTTGCATTCAAACACCCACTTCAGAGACTCTGATTCAGTTACTCCCCATTGTCCTTTTCTGGCAGAGCATGAGTACCAGGTATGTTTTCAGTTCTTACTTTCTGATTAAATCTTTCTCTTTCTATACTCCCTACTTTAATGATCCAGACCACACACCTGTGTGTCATCCTTTTTCTCATCTCAACTAATCAAATGGTCACCAACTCCCACTGATTCTATTAATATGTCAGGCAGTGCTTTTTTTTTTTCTTTAGATTTTTTGATGTGGACCATTTTTAAAGTCTTTATCGAATTTGTTACAATATTGCTTCTGTTTTATGCTTTGGTTTTTTGGCCCCGAGGCATGTGGGATCTTAGCTCCCCAACCAGGGATCGAACCCACACCCCCTGCATTGGAAGGCGAAGTCTTAACCACTGGACCGCCAGGGAAGTCCCCTCATGAAGTGCTTTCAAATCATCTTTTTGATCTCCTTGGCTACTCTCTTATTCTCTTCCATTAGGATTATCCCAATACTCCTCTAGCAGTGTTCCCACCTCTAATTTCTTCCTTTTCTCTAACCTCCACATTACAACAAGAGTGATGTTTCAAAACCACAGTTTTTTTTTAGAAGTGTTACTTGGCTTACTTTTAAACTAAAAAAAAAAAAAAAAAATTCTCCTATTTGTCTATGGGGTAAAATGTAAACTCCTTAAAATGCCCTCCAAGGTTCCTCACGAATCATCCCCATACTCCTCAGCAGCCTCATTTCTCACCAGCCTTCTCCCATGGGTGCTGTTCTCTAGCCACTAAGAATTATCATCAGTTCCACAAACAAATTATTGCCTTTGATCCCTCTAGCCCTTTCTCATACTGTTCCTCCTTCTTGAAATATGGACACCTTCTGCCTCCCTTCTCCACCTATTAAAATTCTATTGCCCTTCAAGTCAAAACTAAAGGTCATCCCGTCATTGCTTGCCTAGGATGATGGAGCTGTTCACCTGCAGTGTTTCCACAATATTTTATCTGCCTGTGTCAGACCACAGATCACATTACTCTGTCATTATTTACTCCTCTGACTGCTTCCACCACTGCTATGGGACCTCTTTTAGGACGTGTTCCATGACTTATGTTGGTCTCCCCAATGAGTGCAGGACTTCACACATAGTAGGCATTTACCACCAGGAGTGTTTGTTGTATAAAAATAACAACTGTGAAATTACTCTTTCTGCTGCAGTGTTTAAAGCTCTTTGTTTCTGTTAAGGATACAAGATACTGAGGCATCATTTCTGAAATATTACCTTGCTGAAATATGTGTAAAACGGAATTGCAGCCAGTGGCAACTCTAGCTGAAGAGGAAATCCATTGTTACTAAACTTCACTAAATACCTTACCTGCAGCAATCAGTAAAACTTCTGCTGGGGAAGAAGGGTCTCCTTTTATTTGTTTATGAGTAAAAGTTATGCTTTCTGATTAGAAAAGAAAAAAAGAGAACCCAGAAATTTATGTTATCATCTGAGAAGCATCTTTCTGCTTTCTGCCCCCCCTTTTTTTTCTCACATGTAGAACAGACAAAAGAGAGACTCTGGGGGTCCTGAATCTGTGGGAAATGATTCAGCAACAGATCTTGAATGAGGAAAATCACAAATATTATTCTTTGACCCTTAAATACTCATGAACAGCAGTTACAAGATCCTTCAAGAATGTCAGTGCTAAGCTGTTCTGAAGTCTAACTCGAGAAACTTTCCTCTCTATCCCTATGCCATATGCCTCTCAAGTGATTGTCTTATTATTATTACCCAAGGTGAGGAGAGAAGAGTTGATTTTTAAAAATTGAGATTTTTAAAAAGATTCAGTTTTTTTTTTTTTTAATTTTATTTTTTCTGTAAAATTACAATTTGGGGTCTTCAAATAGCTGACTTTATTTTTCGTGTGACTTTGTATAACTGCTAAAAACTCAAAAGCAAACAACAAACAGAAACTGCATCATGATTCACTTTATTTTCATTAGAGACAGTTTCCTGTGGTAGGTTTATATTTTAATTCTTCGACTCATCTTCCTGTGTGACCTTGAGCAAGTTACATGACCTCTCTGTGCCTCAGTTTCCTCATCTGTAAAATAGACATTATAAGGATGCCTACTTCATAGGGAGTTGTGGATTCAATGAGTTGTTATTTCCAAATTGCTTAGAAGGGTACCTGGAACAGAGGAAGTGTTGTTTGAATGTTTGTAAAATATATAAATATTCCCATAGGAGTGGATAGTGTTTGTGAACATCATCTATCATGTACTCTTTGGTAGTGTCAACAGAAATTAATCAGTCGATCTAAGAAAGAAATGGAAAATTTTATTTGAGTCATACTGAGGGTTATAAACCGGGAACAGCATCTCAGAAAGGTCTGAGAACTGTTCTGCCCTTTAGAAGTCAAGGCACAGTTATTTAAGTTTTTTGAGACAGAAGGCTGTACATTAAATGACAGTTTGCACAATCCAGAGCTAAGATCAAAAAAGGAATGTTATCTTTTAAGGAGTTGTCTTGTTGATGCTAGGAGAATAAGGCTAGAAGAATGCTTTTTATGGTTGAGCCAGTATTTCTGCTGTTGGGGGAGGTTTGGTGAATGCATAATGCAGATACACAATGCATAGTAGAGGGGAAAGAGGAGGCCAAAGGGCAGAGAAAATTTTTTATGTTTATATTTTTTTGTCTTGCCATAAAATACAAATTTTATTTCACAGTAGAAAAATGGTTGACAACTGTAGCCTTATTTATTTGTTTTTAACTTTTTTGAAGCATTGTCAAGTATATTTTCTTCCTTGATCTTTACTACAATACTCTGAAGAAAAGGAACAATAGATACAGGTATTAACATCTGAGTTACTTGCCCACAGATAATTAACAGCATGAAAAGAGGTAGAACTAGAGTCTTTTGACTTTCCAAAGGTATCTGCATTTTTAAGAAATTGGACTGCATGATTAGAAATCAATATGTGTTAAGTTTAAAAATATTTTATTGATAAAATGACAGGCTTTAGCCTGTTTATTTTTAAAATGCATACAAAGGTAGCTTAAAAAAATCACTGTGTCCAGCTTTATCTACAAAACACAAAGTCTGAGTTCTCATTATTAATTTTGATCTAGTAAGTAAGAATATTAATGGTTATAAAGAACAGACTTGTGGTTGCCAAGGGGGAAGTGGGTGGGGGAGGGATGAATTGGGAGTTTGGGGTTAGCAGATGCAAACTGTTGTATATAGAATGGATAAACAACAAGGTCCTACTGTATAGCACAGGGAACTATATTCAATATTCTGTGATAAACCATAATGGAAAAGAATTTTAAAAAGTATATATATGCATAACTGAATCACTTTGCTGTACAGCAGAAATTAACACAACATTGTAAATCAACTATATTTCAATAAAAAAGAATATTAATGTTTAATATAGTGAAATAGCCTTGTGCTATGACCAGAGCTGTTCAGCAGTTGCTAAGTTCTTTCGGTAAATATCAGGAGCTTCTGGTGATTCAGGATCTTTTAGGCCATATCTATCTCTCACCACCCTGTCTGAGGGGTATATTAGAGTTAAAGTAAGTCTTAGGCCAAATTCTATGAAGCAAGGCATTACTTATTAGCAAAGAGATACCATAGAACCTATTCTTGAATCTTAATTAAACACCCTACTTCCTGTCATCAGACACTTGATCAATGAGATACTAGGTTTTATCCCCAGGCTCTGCCTTGGATAGGGGAAAAGAGTATAGAAGGCTTTTGGAAAAAAGACTTGTTATTTGTATAAAATTTACATGCAGGAAGAAACAAGGGAACATCTATCAGTCAGAAGTCAGACACTTCAATTCTTAGGACATTAGAAGTGACTCAGTATATATTTTGAAAATGGGAATATCAACAGTAAATTAGATCAAATGTGAATTTTTTAAAAATGAAATATACATTTGAAACAAGGGAGACATAGTAAACAAAGTAAATACAGTTCTGAAAAGAAATTCAGATATCTATTGCAAAGAATTGGGGTGGGTCAAGTTTTATTTTGGAAGAACAAAAAGCGATGTGATATTGAAGCGTTCATGAAGTTGCTTCCAGAGAGAAAAATTAAGAATTTTTAAAAATGAATTGAGATTTAAAATTTTAGAACATATGTTAAACTTCTGTTGATTATGGAGGTTCTGATTCTGTCATCATTTTCTCTCTTTTCTGGGTATAAAAATCCACACATTTATACCTACATATTTTTTATTAACTCTGTTAACTCTGCCTTTCCAAGCACTATCATTGTTCACTGTGAGAGATACTTGGGGAAGGTGAAGTCTGAGAAATGGGTTAGAAGGAATGTCTTGTAGGGAGCAGCAAACTACAACTGTAAGTGAGGTAAAGAAGGAATGAATCCTATAGCCACTATTAGTGTAATGGCTTTTCAAATTCATAACACAGTCCTGAGGTTATTTGTCCTGTGTCTCCATGCAGTTCTTTCAGACTTCCTTGTTGTAGTGTGGTATTACTCAGGGTACTCCAGAGAAACAGAGTCAGTATAAAGAGACTTATTTTAAGGAATTGGCTCACACAATTATGGAGGCTGCCAAGTCCCACAATCTGCCATGCATAAGCTGGAGACCCAGGAAAACCAGTGGTGTGGTTCCAGTCTGACTCCAAAGCCCTGACAACCAGGAGGACCGATGGTGTAAGTTCTAGTCCAAGTCTAAGACTTGAGAACCAGAGGGCCGATGGTGTAGATCCCAGTCTGAGGGCAGGAGAAGACTGATGTCTCTGCTCAAGCAATCAGACAGAAAATTCTCCCTTCCTCATCTTTTTGTTCTATTCAAGTCCTCAACCAATTGGATGATGCCTACCCACAATGAGGAGGACCATCTGCTTAACTCAGTTCACCATTTCAAATGTTAATCTCTTCTGGAAGTACCACCCCCCTTCCCCAGCCACACACACATCCAGAAGTAATGTTTTAACCAGGTATCTGGGTACCTGTGACCCAGTCAAGTTGACACATAAAATTAACCATCACTGTATACTGTGGTACACCAACCAGGTAGGCTTTTTAGGAATATGCTGAGTCCCACTTATGGTTTTCATGTCAATTATCCTCTATCTTCAAGAGGGTGGTGATCCTGTAGCCCATTCTCCTGCATTCCAGTTCTTCCTATTGCCTGATTCTTCTATGTCACCATAGAACTCTGCAGCTCCCACTCAAGTCAGTCTCCTCGCTCTGGTATCCTGAGAAATGTCAAGTCTTGGGACCTGGTGAAATTGTGTATTCTTTTACATGTTTCAGATCATACAATTCTTAAAAATATTTAACATTATTTTAGTTGAATGTGTACATTTTATGTGGCTTTATCTGTCCCCAGGTCATACCTTATGGAGTCTTTCTATTGATATTTTCCATAATCAGAAAATGCCTTTTACCTATGTTTTTACATTTATTTGCTTCATTATAATTATAATGATTATAATGAATCATTATAATTAATAATGATTAATTATTTATTAATCATTTGATATAATAAATGATTCAGTAAGACCACCTTGATTGAGTACAAAACGATAGAAATATTTTTTTTAGTTCTTCTCTCTCAGGTTATTTTACGTTAGCCTTTTCCCCACTCATGTATCATTATGGATTTATGGCTCTTCAGATTTAAAGTATGAGTCAACTTCAACCAGTTTTCTCCTTTTGATGCTCAGATGATTACAACTTTGGCCAATGGGAGCTCCGTTATGATTGGCCCTGGTGTAATTTTGACATGACCTCATAAGCTTCCTTACTTTTTGGCCTATAAGGTGATCTTCATTTACATTGTAACTTCCTGCCACAGACACAACATCAGGCATTTTTCTAAGAAGCCCAGGAAAAGCAGTATTGGTGGCCATAGAACCTGGTGCTAGGGCACATTTCAGAAGTGACACTGCAGAGTTAGGAAAGGTTTTTTGGGGGGAGGCTTGTTTTTTAAATTTTGTGAAGAAATGAAGTAATCTTCCCTCGTGGGCATATTTTCCATGGGAAATTTCCAATCCCATTCTATCAGTAGAGTATTCCTACTTTAATTCTTGATTTTAAAATAGTTCTTCCTTTCTTTTATACTATACAATATATCGTATGCTTTGTATGTCTTATAGGATTCTAGATTCCTAACACAATCAACATAATTAATTACTTACTATACTAACAATACCATAGCTTCAAGGTAAAAATACAACATTAATACACACAGTAAAACTGCTAGAATAAAGTCCAAACATTTCCATGTATTTCCTTTTGTTTTTAAACTGCATTACTCTAAGGGTTTGCAGTTAAAGTGCTTTGTTCTAGAAATTATACAGCTTTTGTGTAGCTACATAATTATTAAGTGATGGATAGTTTCGTTCAACTCTTTCCATTAGCTTTCATTTTGAGGGCCTTGTCATATTATAGGCTGATTTTCTAAATTCTCAAAACAGGAGGCTTTTAGCTGCTATTCTTTTCTTGGTGGCCATTGTCAACTAGGAGAGAGAAAGATCTGCTCTACTTGAGATAAAATGCAAATAGCTCAGTTTTCAAAATTCTGTACATTGTCTATAACATCATCATCCCTGATAAAAACATAAAAGTAAATCAGATATTAAAATATTACTAAGTATTCTTGAATTTCTAGAATATCAGAATCTATATATTTTATGTATTTAGTTATATATATTTTAAACTCTGCTAAATCATCTCCTGATCTTATTTTGCTTCCTTTTCTAAGCTACAAATTCCTATTTTATTTTACAATATATAACATCCCGTTAAGGACTGAGCATCTCATGACTTACGTTGTTATACCAAATTTATGGTACCCAAATCCAAATCTCCCAACTAGGATCATATTGACCCAGTACCGTGAAAGTCTTCCATTTTGCTCCAGGGATATCAAGGCAACACCTCATAAGTTACAACTCATGTGATTATCAAAGAACAAAACATGGATATATAGGCTTCTCAGGCTTTGTCTGGAATAAAAGGTCAAAAATACTTACTACACATATACTATTGGTATCCTTAGTTTAATAATGATTCTAATAAACACAGCCATTTTTTCAGAAGCCTTTGGATAAACACAGATAGATATTATGTTAGGATTTATGAATTCAGACTTCTAAAACTCAACTAAGAATGTTAAAATCTATCAAGAGTATATCCAAATAAAATGAAATTGATTTAAAAATAATTGGAAAATGTGGAAGATTTTATACTCAAGAAATTCAAGTGGAAACTTTTCCATTGATTCATATAATTTTCAGATTCTCTCGGGGTCTTGTTAGAATGGTACTTATAAAGAATACCCAGGTTTATAATTATAACGCATTTCAATTGCACTTCGTTCCAAATGAAAGAAATGTCATATTTTACATAAAACGTTAGCTCTTCAGATTTAGTGCAGAAATTCAAATTCTTGAATGGAAACAAATATGCTATGCCTGAGATTTCCAATTTCATATCTCATAGTAAATGCTCTTGTAACTAGAGTACAATATAAAATTATATTCCTTACAATTCATGTACACCAATAGAAATTTCATTTTTATTATTCAATGTTTTTAAAACTTATGGTTTGAGATTTAAAGATGTCAAAGTATAATAGGTAGATAGTTAAAAACATAATTCTCCTATAAACATAGAATGAGTCAAAGGTACTCAACTCATTAAAGAGGAAACCAGCAGGGTGGCAAAGCTGGATCAAAGGAGTATTCAAAAAAAGAATGCTGAAATAAGAACACTAAATTAGGTGCAAAACAGGACAATAAAGCTTTAATCTTTGGGGTTGTATTTTCTATAGGGCAGTCATTATTTACATCTCTACCAGATCAAAATCATTTGCAGCTTATATATATTCTGCAAGTTAATAGCTAACTTTACACCGTCTGAACTTTAATCAACAGTAAATAGTAAGTCAAACAAAGGAATACTCCCCTAGTCCACTGACTCTTATTAGATAATGTTCCAGGATGACAATGAAAGGACACACGCTCATACTTTTGCCTATTTCCATATATTAGATATATTTTTCCCAACAGGGATGTTTAAAACAGCAACAACAACAACAACAAAACCTCCACAAAATTGCAATGAATGTTTTGGAAAGAAAAGTGAGATAAAATATGAATATTTTATTAAAGAAAAGGATGTTATGAGGTCACCTATTCCCCAGTTTTCTAGAACTGAAGTCCGGCATATGGGAGGATCTTAGTTCCCCAACCAAGCATGGAACCCATGCCCCCTGCAGTGGAAGCATGGAGTCTTAGCCACTGAACCTCCAAGGAAGTCATCCTCCCTCTCTTTTTATTCACTTTCAAAGGTTGGCCTCAGGCTCAAGCCTAGTATCAGTTACTTGGCTTGTTGCTGGTCTTTATCAGACCACAGAGAGCTTTTTCTTTTTGAGTGTTAGACTCTTCTTGGAAATAAATAAAAATTATTTAAGACTATTTTTAAATTTTCATACACAAACTTTCAGTGTCATCCTGTCTTTCTGGTTAAAAAAATCAACTGTCATATTCAGTCAAAATATTCTACTTTACATTCAATACATTTTATACTTTTTTAAAATAGACATTTTATATGGTAAATATATTTGGAGTGCTCCTTTTCAAACAGACAGATTTTAAGATTCTTAAAGAATTCTCAACATCATTTGTAATTCAACAAGTTTATGTTTGTAATTATCCAAACAGGTTTTTAGGTTTTTTTTTTAGGATAACATTTTTTTAGGATAATATTTCTCATCTGGAAGAGAGATTACATTACAACCTAAAACAGAATTGCTTACAATTATACCTGTTTGAATTTCAACATCTACTCACTGCTTCCTGCTAGACTAATAATTTTTCTATTCCACTGTTCTTTCTGATTTAGGCTTAGTTTTTGTTCCATTTACTCTAAGTGGAATGGCCACCACTGGCCATTATTTCTAAGGCGTGACCTCCTCAGGGTTTAGGAACTTCAATAATAATGCTTTGAATATTTAATCTTATACCGAAGTAATTGTTCAGAAACTTTCCTACCATCCTTGAGGAAGGAAATCTGGAAGATGGTAGGGGCTCACTGTATGGGTGGTTATAAGCCTAGGAGCAAAGTATGAAGGTTATTGAGGTTACTGGATACTCCTTTTGTTAACACGAGTTTGTGTGTCCAACTCACAGTGAGGCCAAACAAACAAACACCAGAGTTTGGAGCAGAGAAAGGCTTATTGTAAGGCCATGCAAGGAGATGAGGTGGCTCATGCCCTAAAAAGCCCTGAGCTCGCTGAAGAGTTTCGACAAAGCACTTTTAAAAGTCAGGTGAGGGAGGTGGGGCTCACAGGGTATGTGATCAGCTTGTGCACAGTTCTCTGATTGGCTGATGGTGAGGCAGCAGGGTGGTGTCACAGGGGTTAACATTATCAGTCCTTAGGCTCTAGGAGGCTTGGGGCTACCTGCTCATGGTTGTCAAGTAGTTAGCATTGTCCATTTGTTGGAGAGGGGGTTTTTTTTGCATCTGCAAAACTCAGGAAATGTGCAACCAAATACTATTATCTAGGTACTTCAGAGAGGAGCCACAGCAGAGGATCTGGGGGAAGGCCTGTCCCGGGAAGGCCCCCATGGGGTCCTGCTCAGTTACACTTTATCTGTGCCAGGAGTTTCACAGGGATCCATGAATTCAATCATAATCTGGTGGAGGGACCTGAGCCTGTACCCCCTCTAAGGTAGGAGGATTAGAACATTTGCTCCTGGGGCCTTATAACAGATACATTTATAAGGTTTATCCCCAAATTCTCTCTCTGTACTTAGTAAGGTTTTCAACCTCTCCTGGGCATCTGAGAAGGAATCAATTAAAATATGGCTTTTTTTTTTTTTTTTTTTTTTGCATGCTTCTTCTTCCTGTAGATACCAGATTCCATCTGGCCAGGATGGAATTTTTCTATTAGAAAAACATTTTCTATTTTTTCTGAGATGATTCAGGTCATGATGATCCTAGAAGTCATCAAGGGAATACCTTGGGTCATCGCTGGTACACCAAATTATGCAGAATGGAGTCCATTTAGTTGAAAATAACTGAGCAGGGTGGGGCTTTACTTCCCTGACTCTTGGACAGAGAGCATCCATAAAAAGTGGATCTTGCCTAAGGATGAAAATAGGCTACCTAGAAAAAGTGATTTATGTAATCTTTATAGAAAATATGTTACATGGTAGGGAGGGATGACAGGATAGACAGAACAAGCAAACACAGAAGTCGGGCTCAGTGTACTTGAAATAATGAGAGCCTTTTGAAGTGAAAACTGCTCGGGGAATGTTTTCTGGAGAATTTCATGAGACTTTTTCCTGTAGCCCATCTACTCTTTTTCAGGGTCTGTTCTGTTTCATGTCAGGCCAAAACTACACCAAAGTATGGTGGGAAAAGACCAGCATAACATTTGTCCCTTTGGAGGATGAAATGATGGGTCAGTCATTTCAGCTGGAGTCCAAGTACTAACACACAGTAGTTTTTTTTGTCGTTCTTTTTTTTTTTTAATTGGGGTATAGTTGCTTTACAATGTTGTGTTAGTTTCTGCTGTACAAAGAAGTGAATCAGCTATGTATACATATATCCCCTCCCTCTTGGACATCCCTCTCACCGCCCCCCTCCCATCCCACTGAGCTAGGTCACCGCAGAGCACAGAGCTGAGCTCCCTGCACTATACCACAGGTTCCCACTAGGTATCTATTTTACACTTGGTAGTGTATATATGTCAATCCCAATCTCCCAATTCATCCCACCACCCCCCCCCCCGCCCATACTGTATATTAACCCATATATTGTGGAATCAAGAAAAATGGTACAGATGAACCGATTTGCAGACAGGAATAGAGACGCAGACATAGAGGAAGGATGTATGCACACAATAGTTTTTGAACACACAATTATAAAAGCAATTAAAGTATTTATTTTGCAAGTTTAGGAGATAGCAGTAAAAAAAGGTCAAATACACATTTGAAAAGAAATTCAAATAAACATTTTAAAAAGAAGGGGCAACAGAGTAAACAAACATTTGAAATAAAAGCGAGTCAATTGGGAGTCAATTCAGAAGAACAAAGGAGAGTGTCCTGTCATGTAATATATTCAAGGCAGTGTATACCTTAAGGACATCTTTGTTATTGGAATTTCTACCTTTTAGAACAGGGGTCCCCAACCCCCGGGCCGCAGACTGCTACCGGTCCGCAGCCTGTTAGGACCCGGGCCGCACAGCAGGTGGTGAGATGCGGGGCGAGGAATGCGGCTCCCCATCGCTCACATTACCGCCTGAACCATCCCCCACCCTCCTCCCCGCCCCGGTCCGTGGAAGAATTGTCTTCCACAAAACCGGTCCCTGGTGCCAAAAAGTAGGGGACAGGTGTTTTAAAATATAGGACATAATACACTTCCATGGGCTAGGAGGGCTTCTTTCATTACCATCACTGATTGGCAGTGAGACCTTCGGTGAGTTATGTAACCTCTCTGTGCCTCTGCTTCTTCATCTGTGCTACATAGCTCTGCGTATCTTAAGGGGGTTCAGAGAGACTGCATGAGTTTCTGTGTGTATGAAGCTTAGAACAATGCCTGACTCACAGTACGTGATCAATAGATCTTAGTTCTTCCTACTTTGAAGATGCACTCTGACATGGACGCAAACCACGTTCCACCGTTTTAGTGGCCCAACATTAACTCTGGAGTGGTCAGGCCACAGGTCACCTGGGAAGTGGGGAGAACCCAGAACCCCATGTGTTGCGGGAAGGGAGACCCCTTCCAGGGTCTGAGAGTGGGCTCTTGTCTAACACTCGGAAATGAATTGTCCGAGGGGACACACGTGCTGACAAAGCAAGAGACTTCATTGGGAAGGGGCATCTGGGCGGAGAGCAGCAGGGTAAGGGAACCCAGGAGAACTGCTCTGCCACGTGGTTCACAGTCTCACATTTTATGGTAATGGGGTTAGTTTCCAGGTTGTCTCTGGCCAATCATTCTGACTCAGGGTCCTTTCTGGTGGCGTGCATTGCTCAGCTAAGATGAATTCCAGCGAGAAGGATTCTGGGAAGTTGGTAGGAGGACATATGGACTGGAATCTCCCCTCTCCTTTTGACCTTTCCTGAATTCTTTCAGTTGGTGGTAGCTTGTCAGTTCCGTGTTCCTTACCAGGACCTCCTGTTGTAAGATAACTCATGCAAGTGGTCACTATCATGCCTGGCCAGGGCGGGTGGTTTTTGTCAGTGGTTCCCCTAACAAACAGAGCCGTAGGTTTAGAGTGTGGGGCTTGCTGGCTTTTTGTGCTCGCTTCATTCAAGGGTGGTAGAGTCTGTATAATCATTTTAGTCCAGGTAAACACCATGGAACACAATTTATTTCACACATGAAAATTATTTTCTAAATACCCTCTATATTAATTAACAAATATCCTAGCGCATATTTCAATAAAGGCATTTGAAGGGCTTACTAGACACCTCTGTCCTGTAGATTTCTGACTGGGGTCTTCCAACCACTAATGAGCTACCTGGGAATATAAAGTTAATTTACACACGTATATCATACTATTTATACTTAAAAATCACCACACAGATAACTTGACCTCTCAGTAAGTATGGGATAAAGTTTGACACAAATCAGTTCTGACCGCCAGATTACCTATTAGATTCCTCTGTCACCCTAGACTATACTAGAATGTTTATAAAGCAGGGCCCACATTTAATATTTTTACCATTTCTTTCCTTACCAATACAGCTGCATTGATTTAACTGAGGCATTAGGGTGGTATTCATAAAGTAAAATATTATTACAGAAGATAGTTTATGTGATAAGAAATAAATCATGCGAGCCCTATGAAGAATTTTAAGTCTCATTATATCAAAGTTACAGTTTTTCATATTTGTGCAGAGGATTCTCTTAAAGGAAATGATTAAGGAGATATTGGAGAAAATTGTGGTGTGATGCATATAGAAGTATTCTTTTTTTGAGAAAAGAGACTTTGAGACTTGAGATGGCAGCTTTGAAAATATAGAAGCATAAATTCACAAAATATTCCTTCCTCATTTAAAGTGAATATGCCTTCACTTTATGAAGGGGAAACATGGATGAAAATTTTTGAAGAGACTGAAGTGAAAAACTAATGATACAAAAAATAGAGACTCATGAATCTCAAAAAAGTTTAATGCAATTTTTATTTTAAAAGTTTTATCTTTACAGAAAAAATTGTGAAATAGTTCAGAGAGTTCCAATATGTCCAACATGCAAGTTTCCCCTATTACGAACGTCTTACACTAATATGATACATTTATTAAGATTAATGAACCAATTTTGATAGACTACTATTAATGAAAGTCTGTTCTTCATTCAGATTTCCTCAGGTTTTTTTTTTTCTTTTTTTTTGCACCACGTAGCATGCAGGATCTTAGTTCCCCAACCAGGGATCAAACCCACACCCCCTGCAGTGGAGGCACGGAGTCTTAACCAGTGGACTGCCAGGGAAGTCCCCAGATTTCCTTAGTTTTTAACCTGATGTCCTTTTTTGTTCCAGGATATCATATTTAGTTGTCATGTCTTCTTTAGGCTCCTCTGGGATGTGACAGTTTCTCAGACTTTCCTTCTTTTTGATGATCTCAACAATTTTGAGTAGTACAACTCCAGGATTTTGTAGAATGTCTCTCAGTTGGGATTTCTCTGAAATTTTTCTCATGATTAGACTGGGGCGATGGGTTTTTGGGAGGAAGACCACAGAGGTAAAGTGACATTCATCACATCATATTAAGGGTATATAGTGTCAACCTGAATGAATGATCACTGTTGATACTGACCTTGATTACCTGGCTGAGGTAGTGTTTGTTAGGTGTCTTCACTGTAAAGTTATTTTTTCCTCCCTTTCCATATTGTACTCTTTGGAAAAACGTTATTATGTACAGACTACATTTAAGGAATACGGAGAGAACCTTAAACTTTAAAAGCTATAAAAGTATTGCAAAAATCCAGGAAAACACACACACAGAAAGAAGTGCCTATGCACATTGTTCAGTAGCTTAATTTTTTTCACCTGTGAATAAACTATGAAAATATTTTCATGCCAAAAAATGTTTCTCCAACATGATGGCAACAGCTGCAGTTATTCTATGGTGCTAATATCCCATCCTCCATTCAGCTGTCCATTGTTGGCCATGTGAATACAGACTCTGGGAACAGTAAAGCCCAAGGACACGGGTGTGCAGTCCTCACAACCAAGGGCTTAGTGCGGAACAACTTGGGAGAAGGCTGTTTGTTGTCATAATTTTTTTGAGTCTCCATCGTGCTATGATACAGAGAAGCTCACCTTTTTCCTAATCCTATCCTCTACTCTTATAGCAAAACAAAAAATGAGACAACAAGGTAATACGTAGAATTTATTTAATACATTTTAAGATATTTTATACATGCAGAGTAGATATAGGCTGATCTCCAGTATTGCCAGAAAAATCATTTGAAACTTGGAAATAGGTAAAAGAGATTACTGGGTATTCTTTCAGTGTAGTGCTGGGCTTCTATTAACTTGGCTATTTATAATTCTGTGGGACAAAGGTTAACTTGTAAATTTATGTCAGGTAATATGCAAATAATTTCTGTCCAGTGGAATAGATAACCTCCGTTTTGGTCAATTAACCAGTTTTAAATCTAGCCCAGTAATCTTATCCTAATATTTCTTCTTAAATTGCCGACGTATACCTCTTCAAATGTTCCTTGAACCAGTTCTCTCATTCAATAATGAGTTAAATAAAATCTTTAGCATGTGTTTATGTTTGCTTGAGAGCCACAATCTGCTTTTTTGAAATTATATTTTAACAATGTTATATAATGAAGTTTGTTTATACATGCATTTCAGCACTACTTTAAGACCCTGAAAGGTGCTTTGATTATGATGTTTTAGCAGAATACTATTTGCTTTTCATGCAATTTTCTATATAATCTAGTATTAGCACAATATTATGTGACACGTTCTAGTTTAATGAATACTTATGCATTGAAAAAATGTTAACCTAATTATATACTTAATCAGAATTTTTCATTTTCTGCATAGTTGTGGAAATATGAGTTTAGTACAGTTAGAAAATGCAGTTGAAATAAATGCCAAATACTAGAAATATTAGGTAAAATTTGACAACATTGTTGGATCCGATTTTTATACTGGGGTTTGGCTTTACTCAGGTGTTAACAAACTATGTTCTATTGGTCAAATTGAGTCTGTTACTTGTTTTAGTTAATAAAGTTTTATTGGCTCACTGCCATGTTCATGCCATGTCTATGGCTGCTTTTATGCTGTAGCTGCAGAGTTGGGTAATTGTAACAGAGACCAAGTGGCTTGCAAAGCCTAAAATATTTATTCTATGACTTCTTACAGAATAAGTTTGTCAACTCTTGGCTTTACCTGTTCTAGGATAGGACTTACCATCATACGTGGGTAATGTTTTACTTTACTAACAGAGAACGTTGAACAGCAAAACATATATGATAGCAAGAGCTACTTTTCTGTTTTGCAATGGAAATACTTAAAAAACAAAAATCTAATCTACCTCTAATATTTTATTGATCAAACATACGTATTTATTACATTTATTTTTTTTAATTTTATTTTTTAAATTTATTTTATACAGCAGGTTCTTATTATCTATTTTATACATATTAGTGTATATATGTCAATCCCTGTCTTGCAATTCATCCCACCCCCACCTTCGCCCCCTTGGTGTCCATACGTTTTTTTCTCTATATCTGTGTCTCTACTTCTGCCTTGCAAACTGGTTCATCTGTACTGTTTTTCTAGATTCCACATATATGCGTTAATATACGACATTCGTTTTTCTCTTTCTGACTTACTTCACTCTGTATGACAGTCTCTAGGTCCATCCACGTCTCTACATATGACCCAATTTCATTCCTTTTTATGGCTGAGTAATATTCCATTGTATATATGTACCACATCTTCTTTATCCATTCGTCTGTTGATAGGCATTTAGGTTGCTTCCATGCCCTGGCTGTTATAAATAGTGCTGCAATGAACATTGGGGTGCATGTGTCTTTTTGAATTATGTTTTTCTCCAGGTATTTGCTCAGTAGTGGGATTGCTGGGTCATATGGTAATTCTATTTTTAGTTTCTTAAGGAACCTCCATACTGTTCTCCATACTGGCTGTATCAATTTACATTCCCACCAACCGTGAAAGAGGGTTCCCTTTTCTCCACACTCTCTCCAACATTTGTTGTTTGTAGATTTTCTGATGATGCCCATTCTAACTGGTGTCAGGTGATACCTCATTGTAGTTTTGATTTGCATTTCTCTAATAATTAGTGATGTTGAGCAGCTTTTCATGTGCCTCGTGGCCATCTGTATGCCTTCTTTGGAGAAATGTCTATTTAGGTCTTCTGCCCATTTTTGGATTGGGTTGTTTGTTTCTTTAATATTGAGCTGCATGAGCTGTTTATATATTTTGGAGATTAATGCTTTGTCCGTTGATTCATTTGCAAATATTTTCTCCCATTCTGAGGGTTGTCTTTTCGTCTTGTTTATGGTTTCCTTTGCTGTGCAAAAGCTTTGAAGTTTCATTAGGTCCCATTTGTTTATTTTTGTTTTTATTTCCATTACTCTAGGAGGTGGATCAAAAAAGATCTTGCTGTGATCTATGTCAAAGAGTGTTCTTCCTATGTTTTCCTGTAAGAGTTTTGTAGCATCCAGTCTTACATTTAGGTCTCTAATCCATTTTGAGTTTATTTTTGTGTATGGTGTTAGGGAGTGCTCTAATTTCATTCTTTTACATGTAGCTGTCCAGTTTTCCCAGCACCACTTATTGAAGAGACTGTCTTTTCTCCATTGTATATCCTTATCTCCTTTGTCATAGATTAGTTGACCATAGGTGTGTGGGTTTATCTCTGGGCTTTCTATCCTGTTCCATTGATCTATGTTTCTGTTTTTGTGCCAGTACCATATTATCTTGCTTACTGTAGCTTTGTAGTATAGTGTGATTCCCCCAGCTCCGTTTTTTTCCCTCAAGATTGCTTTGGCTATTTGGGATCTTTTGTGTCTCCATACAAATTTTAAGAATTTTTGTTCTAGTTCTGTAAACAGTGCCATTGGTAATTTGATAGGGATTGCATTGAATCTGTAAGTTGCTTTGGGTAGTGTAGTCATTTTCACAATATTGTTTCGTCCAATCCAAGAACATGGTATATCTCTCCATCTGCTTATGTCATCTTTGATTTCTTTCATCAGTGTCTTATAGTTTTCTGCATACAGGTCTTTTACCTCCTTAGGTAGGTTTATTCCTAGGTATTTTTTTCTTTTTGTTGCAATGGTGAATGGGATTATTTCCTTAATTTCTCTTTCTGATCTTTTGTTGTTAGTATATAGGAATGCAAGAGATTTCTGTGCATTAATTTTGTATCCTGTAACTTTACCAAATTCATTGATTAGCTCTAGTAGTTTTCTGGTGGCATCATTACGATTCTCTATGTATAGTGTCAGGTCATCTGCAAACAGTAACAGTTTTACTTCTTCTTTTCCGATTTGTATTCCTTTTATTTCTTTTTCTTCTCTGATTGCCGTGGCTAGAACTTCCAAAACAATGTTGAATAACAGTGGTGAGAGTGGACATCCTTGTCTTGTTCCTGATCTTAGAGGAAGTGCTTTCAGTTTTTCACCATTGAGAATGATGTTGGCTGTGGGTTTGTTGTATATGGCCTTTATTATGTTGAGGTAGGCTCTCTCTATGCCCACTTTCTGGAGAGTTTTTGTCATAAATGGGTGTTGAATTTTGTCAAAAGCCTTTTCTACATCTATGACGATGATCATGTGGTTTTTATTCTTCAATTTGTTCATATGGTGTATCACATTTGATTGATTTGCATATATTGAAGAATCCTTGCATCCTGGGATAAATCACACTTGATCATGGTGTATGATCCTTTTAATGTGTTGTTAGATTCTGTTTGCTACTGTTTTGTTGAGGGTTTTTGCATCTATATTCATTAGTGATACTGGTGTGTAATTTTCTTTTTTTGTAGTATCTTTGTCTGGTTTTGGTATCAGGGTGACAGTGGCCTCGTAGAATGAGTTTGGGAGTGTTCCTTCCTCTGCAGTTTTTTTAGAAGAGTTTGAGAAGGATGGCTGTTAGCTGTTCTCTAAATGTTTGATAGAATTCACCTGTGGAGCCATCTGGTCCTGGACTTCTGTGTGTTGGAAGATTTTTAATCACAGTCTCAATTTCATTACTTGTGATTTGTCTGTTCATTTTTTCTATTTCTTCCTGGTTCAGTCTTGGATGGTTATACCTTTCTAAGAATTTGTCCATTTCTTCTAGGTTGCCCGTTTTATTGGCATAGAGTTGCTTGTAGTGGTCTCTTAGGATGCTTTGTATTTTTGTGGTGTCCGTTGTAACTTCTTTTTCATTTCTAATTTTATTGCTTTGAGTCCTCTCCCTCTTTTTCTTGATGAGTCTTGCTAAAGTTTTATCAATTTTGTTTATCATCTCAAAGAACCAGCTTTTAGTTTTATTGATCTTTGCTATTGTTTTCTTTGTTTCTATTTCATTTATTTCGTCTCTGATTTTTATGATTTCTTCCCTTCTACTAACTTTGGGTTTTGTTTGTTCTCCTTTCTCTAGTTCCTTTAGGTATTAGGTTAGATTGTTTATTTGAGATTTTTCTTGTTTCTTGAGGTAGGATTTTACTGCTATAAACTTCCCTCGTAGAACAGCTTTTGCTGCATCCCATAGGTTTTGGATCATCGTGTTTTCATTGTCATTTGTCTCTAGGTATTTTTTGATTTCCTCTTTGATTTCTTCAGTGATCTCTTGGTTATTTAGTAACGTATTGTTTAGTCTCCATGTGTTTGTGTTTTTTACTTTTTTTCCCCTGTAATTTATTTCTAATCTCATAGCGTTGTGCTCAGAAAAGATGCTTGATATGATTTCAATTTTCTTAACTTAACAGGGTTTGATTTGTGACCCAAGATGTGATCTATCCTGGAGAATGTTCCATGTGCACTTGAGGAGAAAGTGTAATCTGCTGTTTTCGGATGGAATGTCCTATAAATATCAATTAAATCTATCTGGTCTATTGTGTCATTTAAAGCTTTTGTTTCCTTATTAATTTTCTGTCTGGATGATCAGTCTATTGGTGTAAGTGAGGTGTTAAAATCCCCCACTATTATTGTGTTACTGTCGATTTCCTCTTTTATATCTGTTAACATTTGCCTTATGTATTGAGGGGCTCCTGTCTTAGGTGCATATATATTTATAATTGTTATCTTCTTCTTGGATTGATCCCTTTATCATTATGTAGTGTCCTTCCTTGTCTCTTATAACTTTCTTTATTTTAAAGTCTATTTTATCTGATATGAGTATTGCTACTCCTGCTTTCCTTTGATTTCCATTGCATGGCATATCTTTTTCCATCCCCTCACTTTCAGTCTGTGTGTGTCCCTAAGTCTGAAGTGGGTCTCTTGTAGATAGCATATATACGGGTCTTGTTTTTGAATCCTACAGCAAGCCTGTGTGTTTTGGTTGGAGCATTTAATCCATTCACGTTTAAGGTAATTATCGATATGTATGTTCCTATGACCATTTTCTTAATTGTTTTGGGTTTGTTTTTGTAGGTCCTTTTCTTCTCTTGTTTTTCTCACTTAAAGAAGTTCCTTTAGCATTTGTTGTAGAGCTGGTTTGGTGCTGCTGAATTCTCTTAGCTTTTGCTTGTCTGTAAAGTTTTTGATTTCTGTGTTGAACCTGAATGAGATGCTTGCCAGGTAGAATAATCTTGGTTGTAGGTTCTTCCCTTTCATCACTTTAAATATATCATGCCACTCACTTCTGGCTTGTAGAGTTTCTGCTGTTAAATCAGCTGTTAACCTTATGGGAGTTCCCATGTATGTTATTTGTCATTTTTCCCTTGTTGCTTTTAATAATTTTTCTTTGTCTTTAATTTTCATCAATTTGATTACTATATGTCTTGGTGTGTTTCTCCTTGGGTTGATCCTGCCTGGAACTCTCTGCGCTTCCTGGACTTGGGTAGCTATTTCCTTTCCCATGTTAGGGAAGTTTTTGACTATAATCTCTTCAAATATCGTCTCAGGTCCTTTCTCTCTCTCTTCTCCTTTTCAGACCCCTATAATGTGAATGTTGGTGTGTTTAATGTTGTCCCAGAGGTCTCTTGGGCTGTCTTCATTTCTTTTCATTCTTTTTTCTTTATTCTGTTCTGTGGCAGTGATTTCCACCATTCTGTCTTCCAGGTCACTTTTCTCCCTCAGTTATTCTGCTATTGATTCCTTCTAGTGTATTTTTCATTTTAGTTTTTGTATTGTTCATCTCTGTTTGTTCTTTAATTCTTCTAGGTCTTTGTTAAACAGTTCTTGCCTCTTCTTGATCTTTGCTCCCATTCTTTTTCCGAGGTCCTGGATCATCTTCACTATCATTATTTTGAATTCTTTTTCTGGAATATTGCCTATTTCCACTTCATTTAGTTGTTTTATCTTGTTCCTTCATCTGGCACATAGTCGTCTGCCTTTTCATTTTGTCTATCTTTCTGTGAATGTGGTTTTCATTCCACAAGCTAAAGGATTGCAATTCTTCTTGCTTCTGCTGTCTGCTCTCTGGTGGATGAGGCTATCTAAGAGGCTTGTGCAAGCTTCCTGATGGGAGGGACTGGTGAGGGGTAGAGCTTACTGTTGGTCTGGTGGGCAGAGCTCAATAAAACTTTAATCTGCTTGTCTGCTGATGGGTGGGACTGAGTTCCCTCCCTATTGGTTGTTTGGCCTGAGGGCAACCCAGCACTGGAGCCTACAGGCTCTTTGGTGGGGCTAATGGCGGACTCCATGAGGGCTCATGCCAAGGAGTACTTCCCAGAACTTCTGTTGCCAGTGTCCTCGTCCCTGCAGTGAGCCACAGCTGTTCCCCGCCTCTGCAGGAGACCCTCCAACACTAGCAGGTAGGTCTGGTTCAGTCTCCTATGGGGTCACTGCTCCTTTCCCGTGGGTCCTGATGCACACACTACTTTGTGTGTGCCCTCCAAGAGTGGAGTCTCTGTTTCCCTCAGTCCTATCAATGTCCTGCAATCAAATCCCACTAGCCTTCAAAGTCTGATTCTCTGGGAATTCCTCCTCTCACTGTCGGGCCCCCAGGTTGGGAAGCCTGGCGTCAGGCTCAGAACCTTCATTCCAGTGGGTGGACTTCTGTGGTATAATGTTCTCCTGTTTGTGAGTCACCCACCCTATGGTTATGGGATTTGATTTTATTGTGATTGCGCCCCTCCTACCGTCTTATTGAGGCTTCTCCTTTGTCTTTGGATGTGGGGTATCTTTTATGGTGAGTTCCAGTGTCTTCTTGTCGATGACTGTTCAGCAGTTAGTTGTGATTCTGGTGTTCTCTCAGGAGCTTATTACATTTATTAAATAAATATACTTTGAACTTCTCATTCGTGAGCTAGTCTTATGTAATCAGGCCTTCTAAAATATTTGTGTTATACTGTTGACAATTGATTGAGTCATAAAATAGTTTAATAGTTTACTCTGGCAAATAATTTCTTGCCTTGGGTATATAATGGCCTTTGCTGACTGAGAAATATAGAATATTTCTGTTATTTTACTCTATGCCCACTTTCTGATGAAGTGATATAAAGTAATACATTTTGGTAATATTTGTAAAGCTTCATTTTGGTAACTGTGTTTTCAAACAGAAGAAACCAGATTTCATGTTAGTGCAAGAGTAGAGGAGAAATACGTGTTTTCATTTATAGCATTTAGAACACCTTTTGTTTCATGAATTGGTAATTTTCAGAAAGGAAAACTTGGGCATTATATAATTAACAGATGAGAAGTTCTGAAAATGCCAGGTCTTTAAAATCCAGATGATACTGATGGTAGTTTGATTAGTTTCCAAACTCACTAAGGCAACCTCTGTCTACAACTCTTTCTTCCCCCCATTTTTTCTTTTTAATTTATAAGTGAATCTGTTAGTTCCTGTCCTTTAATCTATTGAAATGTTCCCATTCTCAGTTCTGGGCTATGTGCCTTTTCAACAGATGCTCACTGAGGATTTCCTGTGGGCCAAGGGTTTGAGTGGTGTTTATGGATAAAGTAAACAAGGGCATAACAGAGAAAGGACCTTGCTGTACACATTTTTCTTTCTGTCTGACCAGACCGTGAACATGACAGACACCTCACAGGCACTTATTAAGGATGATAAGTGGGCACCCGCAGACAACTCACACTTAGTAGAAGCTGCTGCTGACTCTGGGATTACATTTTCTAGCTGCTATGCAATCAGCTGCAGGCTGCAGGCTTCCAGAGCCTTCTACCATAGAGCTATCTCTCCAGCTTCAAGGTCACTGAGGAATCCATCACAATAGATTTACAACCTGCACTGGCTCCATTGTTCCTTTTTATCATACCCTACCAAGGCTGCTGGTGGGAGGCTAAGAGGCCCTCCCAGGATTATTGCTCTAATTCGGGGACTTAAGAGTTAGTTGGATTTATATAACTTCCCAGCACATGCTTGCTTTGTGTGCTTCGTAACTAATGATTTCCTGCTTATTTCTTGTAAGTCAGAGCCTAGAAGTTAGCTGGGGGTTTTCTTGATAAATCAAAGTCACATAGGTGATAGGGATTCTGTGAGATTGAACATACCAGCTTTTAAGGCTGTTCAGCTTTAGACACATTCAGAATTACAGGAGGACCCTCACATTGCTCTGCCTTGCCCAGTGTATGCCCTTTCAGACAGATTTTTAGTGTCAACATTTTTTGTACTCAAAGAGAAGGAAACAGTGAGTTCTAAAATAGGAAATGCTAGGAAGCACTACATGTACCTTTAGGAGTTCAGGAGAGGAAGCTCTTGGTCTGTGTTTGTCAATACTCTGCTCTGCTGACCCTGGGTTGTGGCTGAGTTCATTCTGTCAATACTGTAAAATCAGATCCTATTTTTGTTTGCCTAGTGCCTAATTGGGAAAGTAAGGCAGTGCTTTTCTAAGTAGTTGTTGAAAAAATCATTAGGATAATTAGGATAATCTTTGTTTAAAGAAGCAAATACAGGAGCTGTAATCAGAATCATGCTTGTGGGTTAAGGAGGAAATCCAAGACAAATATCTTTCTGTCTCTGATTCCCATTCTGGTAATCCTCTTTTTTTTCATCACCTAATGATATGCTTCGCCTCTGTTGACTTGACCTCTCCTTTCTGTTTCTATTGATGGTTAATCTATAAAAGAGACAGGGCACATTCATCCAGCTTACAGACGACCCAACCTTCACCTCTGCTTAAAAACATTTCTGAGGGACAAATACACCTAAACTTGGGGGCTGGTGGTTCTTCTTTGTTGGTACAGGAGCAGTTGATCATGAATATTTTAAAATTTTCAACTTTAAAATCCCTTCTGTTTTTCACCCATGGGCATGTATGCTTATGGAGGTTAAAATAATGGGCATAAAGAATCTTAATATTATGTTGTAAATGATACTTCAAGTTGACTATAACAAAACCTAAATTACACAAGAAGCAAAAATGGAATGACAGGTAATTTTCTAAAGTCAATGATATAGGCCAGCCCTAAATTGAAGGTTATTCAGATAAGGGGAACTTGGCAGGCTTGCAGACACTGTGTTTGAGTTTTGTTCCTGTCGGAGAACTCTCTGAAAGGTGCCAGGTTTAATGGAATTTAGATACAGACATTCTCATTTCAGCTGAAAGTTGAACATACCTCTGTGTCTGATTCATCCCTGTAATATTGCCAAGTCTGATAGGCTTGCAGAAGCACTTCAACAATTTTTACAGTCTCAGCTCTTGAGTAAGCTGTCACAGACTCTCCACTTGGGGGTTAGGAGAAAATAAGGAGAATCAGAGTCACTCTAGGCAGGTGAACTTGAGCCGTACCAAATAATGGAAAATTCTAGTATAGTAATAACATTCAAGAGCAGAAGTGAGCCAGCTGACACAGGTGAGTTTAGGTAGCTTCAAAGGTTTGGGATTTAAGGAGTCTAGAGGAAGCCCCCACCCTTGCTCTAGAATCTTCCTCTCACTACTCTTAGATGAAGTAGAGATTCGTAAAATAAAGCATAGCTCAGAAAGCAACTATTAACATTTCACGTGAGTCAGTTGACTAGCTTTCTCTTGCAATGTTGCAGCCTGCTTAGGGCAGGTCCCTATAGGAATCGCACAGAGAGTAATGAGGGACTGGGGTGGGCCAGTCAGTACATGAGAGGCAGGCTTGTGTGGGTTATTGCAGTGTGACCAAGAGTAGGTGTAGAAACCGAGTGGGTGCTTTGGAGAAAAGGAAAACTGAAAAAGTGTCAGAGGAAGAGTTCGAAAGGCACCTTGTCTGGATCCTTGGTACTCAGAGTGTGGTCTGTGTGGACTGCAAGACCAGAATGGGCATTTAACCAGATCCCCAAGTAATTCATATGAGCACCAAAGTTTGAGAAGCACTGGTTTTCTTTTGTCAGGGGCCTGTTCAAGCAAGATAGGTTTGCGTTCTCCTGAGATCCCTGATAGACTTTCGGGACGCCCACTTGAGCGTGTGGATTCACCAGCCAAATGGAGAATCGAATCGCATTCACTTTTCAGCAATGCCATTTCTCTTGGCAGCTATTCTAGCAGACAGAAAGGAAATTAAACCTTGTCTATTGCTATAAGGATGAAGGTGTCTTTGAACTGTCAGAAAGAAGAGTCAATACCGATTAAGGACCAAATCATGCCCTAAGAGAGAGTTAAATAATAGTTCTGAAGAGGCAGGAATTTGCAATACTAGGAACTTCAGAGGTAAATGTGACAGAGTTCAAGTCTTTATCATCATAAAGTCTTAGGAAGGTTTTTGACTACATTAAGATAGTTTTCAGGTTTTATAAGAGATTGGGAGAACTTTGTATCAGGAATAATTTGTAAAATGTGAAGGAAAAGCTAGTTTTTAAAAGACCATTTTCAATACCAAGACACAAAGTTAGAGCCAGCATAAGGGTATTATGAAAAGCAAACTTTGTAAACAGTTTCTGGATGACAGATTCTGTTGGGAGAAGTGAGATCGTTCTTGATAAGGCTGGCAGCAGAGCCAGATAAGGAGGTAGAGCAGATGTTCGCTGGGGAATAGTTGAAGAAGAGGGAGCTACCAGGAAGCAATAGGGAAACACCATCATCCATTAGATTCACGTCAAAGTTTATGGAGCTGGTATTTTCTACCAGGGCCCCTGCTAGGTATGTTAGTGGTAATAAAATAAGCTTTTCCTGTTCTCCAGCTGTTCAAGTAAAGACAATTAACCACAGTATCAATACAAGCCAGCTTACGGTAAGTGCCATAATGAAGGAGCATGAGAATATTTTGCATCATCAGAAGAAACAAAAGAGTGAACATGGTCAGAATAGAGGTAATTGAAGTGTGAGGTGTTTTGGTCTCGTGGTACTTGGGATATGTAATTTAGAACCTGGCTGTGCACTTACCTCAATATTTGGCCCTCTTTTGAACCCTATGAGAACTTTCTAGTTTGCTACCCAACACCTATAAACAAATTGGCTAGCAAAAAACACCAGCTGCTGTACTATTACTGTTCCTCTTTTGCTTTGATTTCTTGTTGTGTCTTGGTTGACAGGGCTTGGTGGTGGTTTAATAATATGATTCTTTTGTTCTTTTTTAAAATTAATTTATTTATTTATATTTATTTTTGGCTGTGTTGGGTCTTCGTTTCTGTGCGAGGGCTTTCTCTAGTTGCGGCGAGTGGGGGCCACTCTTCATCGCGGTGCGTGGGCCTCTCACTATCGCGGCCTCTCTTGTTGCGGAGCACAGGCTCCAGACGCGCAGGCTCAGTAGTTGTGGCTCACGGGCCCAGTTGCTCCGCGGCATGTGGGATCTTCCCAGACCAGGGCTAGAACCCGTGTCCCCTGCATTGGCAGGCGGATTCTCAACCACTGCACCACCAGGGAAGCCCTAATAATATGATTCTTAAATGTTTGAATGCTTTGCATAATGTTTAATTTTAACATGGTGGATGAAAAAAGTTAGCAGCTCTTCCCCTGTACTGTACTTAGTTGGTTGATTGATTCGGGGCTTATTACACTAAATTGCCAATAGAAATAGTTGTTTGAGAACAGAGCTGGCCTCTTCCAACTTTTAGAGATCGCTGAAGCTTTTGCAGCCTCATCCCTATTCCTTGGGACTCTTGCAGAGCCTTTAAACCCTCAAAGCCTCCCAAGCTCATGTACTTCATTTGCATTAAAAAAATCCCTGACCATTGCTTCATCTACATCTAGGCTTTCTCATGCTACAACCCACTGCAGTTTTCTTTTTTAAAATTAATTAATTAATTAATTAATTTTGGCTGTGCCAGGTTTTAGTTGTGGCACATGGGATCTTCGTTACGGCATGCATGCAAGGTCTAGTTCCCCGACCAGGGATCAAACCCTGGCCCCCTGCTTTGGGAGCATGGAGTCTTACCCACTGGACCACCAGGGAAGTCCCTCATTTCTTTTAGTTTTAGATTAATTTTTGTCTGATTTTATAACCTAAGACTATAATTAATATTTTTCCTTTCAGATAGTATAATTACATTTAAACAGTAAAATTTATACCTTTAAAGGAGCAGGTACAGAGGGACTTGCACTTCTTGTAGGGATTTTCTACGCCAGAAATAACAAAATGTGGCTGGATATGGGCCACCAACATTTTTTATTTGTTTGATTTAATTCTCAGAGTGTTTTTTTTTTTTTTAAACATTAGTTGCTAATGGATATATAAATCCAAATTTCTGGCTTCCTTTGATGAATCAAAAGCTCTGTTTCATCTGGTTGATATTCTCTTCTAGCAAAAGTTGGCTAGTGCTGAGGGGCAGCTGTCTGCTCTGAATGGGTCATATCCTCCTACTGTGCAGGGCACTTCTGCTTTTCTCATATATTCTCAACTTTCTTGACACTGGTAGGCATTTGTGTTTGGAAATCCTGGTCTAGTTAGTCTGTGTATGGGAGCTAGTCTATATTTAGTGAGCAAGTAAAACGAAAAAATAAATATTCTCCCTCTTAGACATCAAACTAAAGTTTTAAATATCTATCAGCTCTTGAACGATACAAAAAAATTCTTTTGGATCTAATAAGTTGGCAAGGACTTCTAAAATTGCAGGTAAGTTCTTGTATTACTATGGTCGAAATTAACAATTATGCAGAAAATAAGCAATTTTGTCTGTTGGGAAAGTTATCATACTTTGCAGATACAATTTAGAGCACTATTGGAAACTGAGCCCATAGTAATAAAGAGAGATGCTGAGTAAATTATTTTAACAAAGCTCTGCTAACAGTACACTCTAATGAAAACTTCTGAAACTCTGAAAGTTGGAAGTTAGCAAAATTAATCTGTCAAAATGGAAGGTAGATTTTTAATCTCTCTTAAGAATTGAGGCAGAAAGTCAAGCATAGCTAAAAAATGATAGGCTTTTAATAAGGGAGGCAATAAGATTACTAAGCAAGACACTCTAACACATTTCAAACTTAGTTATGCTAATAGATGCTTTCCACTAAAAAGCTGATTTTCCTTATTAATCTTTATGTTCAAAGTTATTAAAGATTAACTTATAACTGTGGATTACTTTTTTCTTTGTTTCAATGGAGAATTTCTTTTAAAGCAAGTAAAGCAGATTTTAAAAAAAGGATAACCTTAGTTTAAAGTAGGTTGAAGTAGAAGCAAGATGTTTTTATTGTAATAAGTAGTGTTAGAGAACATCTGAGGGCATACAGCTCAATGGAAAAGAGAAAAGTACATGAGAATGTGCTCCAAAAGTATGGCATTTGTAAATCCTTCTTATTCTCAGAAACAAAATATGGGGTTTCCTCACCTCAAAATTGTCTGTATACCTGCAGTAACTTTAGCCACCAAGATTTCAATGTTTCTTTAGTCCTCAGTGAAAAGTCAGGCATTCCTTTGAGGGGTGTATGTGTCTTGTGGGAGCAGTGTAGTGAAGACTTATTTTCTATAACTGTTTTACTATACTTTTTTTTTTTTTTTGCAAGTAGGTATTGTCTTTTATTACAAACTTTAAATTCTGATTTTGAAAGCATGGTAACATTGTGAGAAACAGACTTTTTTTTTTTTTTTTTTTTTTAAGCAGAGTGACTTGCTCCAGGCCAGGAACTCAATGACTTGCTCCAGGCCAGGAACTCAACTTTATACATTCAAAACCTACTGTACTGCTCTTTCATTTTTTAGCTGGAAGCTATTATCTACATGTCTAAGCCTCCTCCCCAAGTGTCATTTGATGGGTGATGGATTTGAACATTGAGTTCTGAAACCAAGAATCTAGATCAATTATTGTCCTTTTCTCTCTGTTGTTGTTGTTGTTTTAGTTTCATTCATATCGCTTTAGAAAGAAAGGGATATAGAATTTTAACATTTGGGAGGGAATTTTGGGTCTCTTTTTTATCCAGTTAGCAGTGTCAGCAGCATAATCTGCTAAAGCAATAGAGATGCAGGTGCCCTGGCTTTAGAAGAAGTGAAACTTCACCCACTCTCTGCAACTCTTCCTACAAGGGGCTGGCCTTTCTGAGCCTAGGGTTTGGTACTTGTAAGAAATCTTGGAGATCATTTATTTTCTAGTATTCCTCCTTGATTGTCCCATGGCTCATTCATTCTCTCCCATCTTTTTCCCTGTAACCTAAATTTATTTTATGTGTTCAATACAAAATGGAGACCAGACTTGAGACTTTCCCAAGCAGACAAAACCATTTAAGCCACATAAGCAAAACTAAATCTAGCTTGCTTTATGAACATAGGCAAAACTTAACTTAGGTCATTTCTTGTAAATGCCTCTGACCATCATAAAAACAACAAGTCATCTTCCTTAAAAAGGTATGAGATAATTACTTTTCACCAATACCCTGCTGCCTGAAAACCCTCATTATAATGATCAATCATTGTAAAGGTTAACAACTTTCTCATTTTCACTTTATAGTCCGTCTTGTAACTTCATGCTCCTGAGCTTCTTATCAGTCTTAGAATTAGGAAGTTCCCAGCTTGCAAAATGTTCTTATATACACCATCAACTCTTACTATTTACTATCTATTGATTTGGTGGCTTTAATTTTGCTATTTCTGGATTTTTGACATGTGAAAAAAATTTTTTGGATCAATATTTTCCACCTTTATTATAAAAATAAAAAACATCTTCGATTGGTTAGATACATTATTTGGAACATATTTGAATTGTGAAAAATGGTTTTCCTATCACTAAAAACTATAGGGTGCTCAGAGGTGCACAGACAACCTCTTATTAAAACATGTATATAATTTATAGTTTCTTCTCTATTAAAGTAATACACAGTCACAGTAGAAATATTGGGAAAACTAAAAAAACATAATAGAAATCATCCATAACTTTGCACAAAGATGAATTTGATATATTGTCTTTAAAAATATTTTGTGTGGAATCCTATATTTGTGACTTTTTTTACAAAATTTGACATCATGCTGTGTATTTTTGTATTCTGCTTTTTAAAAAATATCCTGAAAAATTTCCTGTATACTTATACATTCTTCAAAAACATTTTAAATGACTTAATAGCATTCTATTTATAGAAGAAACATAATTTAATCAATTATTTTCAGTCATTTAGATTGTTTTCTGTGTTTTCCTATTATAAAGAATTCTGTGATACCTTTTTACCTAATGTCATCTGTGCTCCTCTAATTATTTCCTTAGAATAATTTCCTAGAAATAGAGTGGTTGAAACAGTTTTAATAAAATACCAATCCCAAAGATACTTTTCATTCTTGTATTTACCTGACTTCTCAGAAGTGTTGCACCCACAAAACTCTTTTTCTCCACAACTCAGCAGTTTCAACAGCAATATCCCATTCTCCTTCTGTTCTCTTTTCTTAGCCTATCTTATCTACTCCAGTGGCTTTAAATGTAAACTCTATGTTGACAATTCACTAATTTCTATTTCCCATACAGATCTCTTTTCTAATCTGTTTCCTCACATCTTTGGATGTTTCCCAGGCATGTCACACCCAACATCTTCGCACCTGATTGCCTTTTCCCCTTCCCAGCCTGTTCCTCCTTTGCCCCTACTAGTGAAAAAGCCACCATCTACCCAGTTGTATAGTTGATCACTTGCTCATGCTAGAAACCTGTTCTTGATAGCAGGTACCTCACATCTCACATCAAGGTCTGTGACTTCTACATCCAAAATAGATCTCAAGTCCATTTCCTTCTTCCAGTCGTCATCTCACACCATTACTGCATTACTGCAGCTATTCGTAAAACAATTTAATGCTAGTTTCCCCCACCAGATCGTAAGGAGAATTTTTCATGTCTTGTTCTCTCTCCAGTCTGCAGCAGAGTATCTGAGTTTTATTGGCACTCAGCAAATTTATCTTAAACAAGTGAAATAATTTATATGGACAAAGGACCTTTCAGAAATGCTGTAACAAATTAAATTCCCATCAGCCATTTATAGTTGTGCTGGCCTTCTTGAAATCTTCATCAAGTTGATAGGAGAAAAATGATTATGCTTTATTTTAACTTACAGTTTTTGTTACGGTGAAAATTGACCTTTTAAAGATATGTTTATTGATTATATTCTTTTGTGAACTGTCATATCAAGTTTTTGACTGTAATCTTTATATTAATTGATTTTGAGTTATTTATATGTTAAGTACACCAATACTTTGTTAACATGTTACAGATATTTTCCCAGTTTGTCATTTGTCATTTTAATTTTTGTTTCTGGTGTTGTTCTAATATGCATAAAGTTTTAATTTTTATTATTAAATTTTATCAGTGATTTATTTATGGTTTTTACCTGTGCTTTTATGCTTTGGAAGTTTTTCCTCTTCATATAAGAGATTAGTCACAATTTTTTTCCAGTTGGTTTAAATAAAAAAATTCATTCTTTTTGTCACATAGATTTTATTTTGGTGAATGGTATATGGTAAGGTTCTAATTTTATTATTTTTTCTCATATATGCATATTTAAGAAGAAAGAAATAGTTTATCTACTGAAATCATATTAAATATTAAGAACAGAAAACAGATTTTTTTTCTTTAATGAGTTAAAGATGTCTTTAATGTGCTCTTAAATATTATTATTTCTTTTATCACCCAAGTTGTTCTTCATAGCTGACTTTGATAAGGGATGGTGTGTATGTGTGTGTGTGTTCGCGGGTGGGGGGAGACAGAGAGAGAGAGAGAGAGAGGGCATTCTATCTGACATTGCTGAGGAGTAGAAATTCACATTGCCATATTTCCCATGTGCTATACATTAATAATTTGGAAGTAATAATCATTTTTACTTTAAGTAATGCTTCATGATATTCAAAGCACTTTTATGCCATTTTCTTATTCAAATCTCAAATAATTCCTTTAGGTTGACAGGGCAGGTATTATTATTATTATTATTATTGTTTTTAAGTAAACTGAGAGATGGAGTTTCATAGACTTATTGATGGAGATTTTTTTTTTTAATTTTATTTATTTATTTATTTATTTATTTATGGCTGTGTTGGGTCTTCGTTTCTGTGCAAGGGCTTTCTCTAGTTGCAGCAAGTGGGGGCCACTCTTCATCGCGGTGCGCGGGCCTCTCACTGCCGCGGCCTCTCTTGTTGCAGAGCACAGGCTCCAGACGCGCAGGCTCAGTAACTGTGGCTCACGGGCCTAGTTGCTCCGCGGCATGTGGGATCTTCCCAGACCAGGGCTCGAACCCGTGTCCCCTGCATTGGCAGGCAGATTCTCAACCACTGCCCCACCAGGGAAGCCCCAGGGCAGGTATTATTAAATCCATTTTGTAGATGAGGAAACTGACAAAGTTCAGTTTGCTTGTTGTAATTAGTACAGTGGTAGAGGGTGGATCTGAGATTAGAACTTGGCTTTCTTTAATTCTCAGTCCAATATTGTTATATTACGTGTGAATAATTAAT
Source organism: Balaenoptera musculus (assembly GCF_009873245.2). NCBI lineage: Eukaryota > Metazoa > Chordata > Mammalia > Artiodactyla > Balaenopteridae > Balaenoptera > Balaenoptera musculus. Next base: position 24,716,954 of record NC_045788.1, read on the forward strand.
ATAGAACCTTGTAATAATGACCTGCTTTATTTTTGCCATTGTTGCTCTGTATTGTGAAATGAGATTGCTTACATTTCAAGTCCTGTTGGTTTTGTGTAACTAAAGCATTTACCTTTTTTTTTTAATATACTAATTTGAGACTGGGAACACTAGTCAAATTCATAGCAATGCATAAAAGATTACTTGGTTCCTCCAAAATAGACTCTGTATTTTCCAAATTTATTTCCCTTCTCACAGAATCAACTGGCTCTCACCATTCACTGAGAGCTACCTAAATACAGCAATCTTGGTCCAGTGTATTACAGCAAGAGCTTAAAGCTGGAGATGTTGGCCCAGAGATCTGTATTTCAAACTGAATACTGTGTAGTCTTTTAAGCAGTGAAATTTGTCTTCTTAAAGAAAAGAAAATGATTCCATTTTTCTAATAATGCTATTGTTTCTTACACTTTGATGACTTCTTTGCACCAAATTTCTTGAATGGTCACCTTCATTTTTCTATATCTACTGGGTCTTTTAATCTGGTGCTCTAGTTGAGTGGTTGTTCAGGGTGTTGGCAAGAGTTATAAAGCATTTATATTTTATTCTTCACTGGATTCTGGTTGAGAAATTGAGTGGCACAATAGCCATAGACATAATGAAGCAAGCAAAGTCAAATCTCCCAAGGATAAAGGTATAACGTCCTTTACTTTTTATCTTTTAGGTACAGTCTTGTGCCACATCTGACTTTCTTGCTGTGGGCAAAAATAGCAGCCAGGGTGAAGGGATGAGTTTTTATGAAGAAGACCAAGAAGGAAAAAAAAAGCAAGGGAACTGAAGTGCACCTCAGGCACAGACATCGCTGCGCCTAAATTTTCTTTCAAGAATTATGTTGAGTTTAAATATCTTTTCAGTGTTAATGAGTGTCAGGGGCATATTTATTCTTGTATTTAAGAGAGTGGTTTTTCATAGTTTGCAGCACAGTTTGTAAGGGTGAGCTCTTTTTTTTTTTTTAATATATATGACTTTTTTCCAATTTAAGCTTTTTCTTTTTCTTTTTTTTATTATTTATTTATTTATGGCTATGTTGGGTCTTCGTATCTGTGCGAGGGCTTTCTCTAGTTGTGGCAAGCGGGGGCCACTCTTCATCGCGGTGCGCGGGCCTCTCACTATCGCGGCCTCTATTGTTGCGGAGCACAGGCTCCAGATGCGCAGGCTCAGTAGTTGTGGCTCACGGGCCCAGTTGCTCCGCGGCATGTGGGATCTTCCCAGACCAGGGCTCGCACCCGTGTCCCCTGCATTGGCAGGCAGATTCTCAACCACTGCGCCACCAGGGAAGCCCCCTAAGGCTGGCTCTTAAACCTGGTTTTAACAGTAAGACTTATTAGAACATATACATAGAACTGCAGAGTGATGATTCAGATAATCTAGGAGATTCAACACTATATATGGATCTTTCTAGATTTAAAAAAAAATCATAGCAATTCTTATTTTTATTTTAATTCCCATGGCAACACACTAAAAAATTCTAGCCAAGGTCTCTGATACTAGAAAGTAATCTTTTCTTATCTGCCTCAAAGAATTTAGTTCTTTCTATAGGTAACCTCAAAAAATAGACATCTTGCTCATTACCAAAATATCTGTTTCAGAAATTTTTGATAATTAAAAAATATAATGAAGAGAGTAAACATGGAAAATTACTCATAATTCTAACCCATAATTCATAATTTCTACCTCTCAGAAATCAACATTCATTTTTTTGGTTGTTATTTTCATTTAGTCTTTTCTCTCTCTTTGTACATAAATACGTTTAAAATATTTGGGGCAACCTTAAAGTTTTAACTTTGTTTTTGTTCCCTTAGTATTATACAATGTTTATTTTTATATGATATTTCTCTATAAAAAGTGTACTGAACCAAGGCCAGGTCGTTAATAAGTAATACAAAATCACAGAACCTTGGAAAACAACTATAACCAAGAAATCCTTTGTGGTATTTGATTTCAGTTACTCTATGGATCATTGTATAGGTTCTCAAAAATATTTGTTGAGTAAATGTTGAATTTCAATGAAAAAAAATGAAACTAGGCTAAAGGAATAAGAAGAATTATTTTCATCTCTTTTCCTCTATTTATTATTTTGGCTCTTCTGAGAAGCAGATACCAAGATGGGATTAGATTGCAAGAAATTTATTGGAGAAAACACCTGTGTTCTAGTTTGTTTGGGTTGCTATAACAGAATACAATAGACTAGGTGGCTTATAAACAATAGAAATTTATTTCTCACAGTTCTGGGGGCTGAGAACTCCAAGATCAGAGTGCCGATAGATTTGGTGTCCAATGAGGATCCACTTCCTAGCTCATAGATTACTTACTTCTCATTGTCCTCACATGGCTGCAGGGGCAAAGGAAACTCTCTGGGTTCTCTTCTAGGAGGGCACTGATCTCCTTTATGAGAGCTTTGCCCTTATGACCTAATCACCTTTCAAAGGACCCCCACTTCTAATACCATCATATGGGGGTTAATATTTCAACATATGAATTTTGGGGGTACACATACATTTAATCTACAACATTCCACTGCTGGTCCCCCAAAACTCATGTCCATGCAAAATACGTTCATTTCATTTCAACAGTTCCAAAAGTCTTAACTCAGTCCAGCATCAACTGAAGTATAAAGTTCAAAGTCTTGTCAGAGTATCATCTAAATCAGATATGGGTGAGACTCAAGGTACAGTCATTATGAGGCCAATTCCTCTCCAGCTGTGAATCTGTGAAACCAAACAAGTTGTGTACTTCCAAAATATGAAGGTGAGACAAGCACAGGATAGACTGGTTCCAAGTAAAGTCCAAACTCCACAGCAAACGCTATGAGATCTTAAGGTTTGTGAATAATTCTCTTTGGCTCAATGCTCTGCCTTCCAGGCCCAAGTATGATGGCATTGTTGCCCCATGGCTCAGTGGGATGGCCCTGTAGCAGCTTTCTGCCCAGACCCTGGGGCTCTCCCAGGTTGGGGTCCTGTGCCAGAGGCTCTGCTAGACAAGTCTCATCCTTTGAAATCCAGGTGGAGGCAACCATGTCCCTCAGGCCCACATGGAAACTGCCAAAATTTGCTGCCTGTGTCCTCCAGCGGGGCAGCCAAAGCAGCCCATGCTGCATCAGGGCCCACAGGCACCAGTCTTTTGACTTTGAAATCATGTGGTCCCTTCTGCTCCCCAACCCTCCTCCCTTCCTCTGGGTTTGTGGTAGACTGGCAACTCTGATGCTCTCTGAATTGACTTTGAGGTCATTCTTGCACTGGCTTGGAGAATAGCGCCTGGCTTCTGTTGAGATAGCTGGCTAAGTCCATGGTTCACACTCAGACTAAAATCTTCATCAAATCATCACTTGGCCACACCCTAGTTTTCCCTTCCCAACACGCTCTCATGTTTTGCAATATCCACAGGCTGAGAGTTTTCCAAATCTTAAAACTGGAACTTAAACTAGTTTCTTTTTGCTTAACAATTCTTTTGTAAAGTCATTTCTCCTTTCTTACATTTTACTATAAGCAGTCAGGGGGAGCCAAGCTGCACCTTCAACACTTTGCTTAGAAATCACTTCAGCTAACTATCCAATTTCATTGCGCACAAATTCTACCTTCCGCAATTGATCCAAGTTCTTTGCCACTTTTTAACAAGGATCACCTTTCATCCATTGTCCAATAGCATGTTCCTCATTTCCATCTGAGACCTCATTAGGATGACCTTGACTGTCCACCTTTCTGCCAACACTCTGTTCATGGCTAGTTAGGTAATCTCTAAGAAGACTGAGGATTTCCCTGGAGCTCTCCTCTCCTTTATAAGCTCTCAGCACCATTGCCCTTAACAGTCTCCTCGCGGCAATGGAGGCTTTTTCTAGCATGCACCTCAAAGCTCTTCCAGATTCTATCGGTTACCCAGTTGCAAAGCTGCTTCCATACTTTCAGGTATTTGTTAAAGCAGCACCTCCACCTCTCAGTACCAGCTTCTGTCCTAGTCAGTGTGAGCCGCTGTAACAGAACACCAAAGCCTGGGTGGCTTATGAGCAACAGAGCTTTATTACAGTTCTAGAGGCTGGAAGTCTGAGATCAGGTTGCCCGCACGGTTGGGTTCTGGTAAGAAATGTCTTCTGGGTTGCAGATGGCTGTGTTTTCACTGTATTGTCACATGGAGGAAGGGGTGAGGGAGGTCACTGGGTTTTTCTTTTGTAAGGGCACTAATCCCATTCATGAAGGCTTCACCCTCATGCTCTAATCATCCTGTTGGGAGACAGAGATATTGAGTAATATTCTCTGAACTGAGAAGGAACTTTGAGACTGAAAAACTGAGTGTGCAACTCCATAAAGTGCAATTATGAAGTTTGTTGTGGGTAAGTTACATACAGACAGGAAAAATGGGGCAGGCAGACAGAAGATCCAGAGGCATTCGCAGCTGCACTGTGCATCACTGAAAGGGGTACAGGGAGATTTAAAGGGAGCAACACTAAAAATAGTATTTGACTATCAAGTGAGAAACCTGTCTGTACTGACCAGAACTGGGATTTTTTTCCTTCCTCACCAAGGGTCTCATGACTATTAACCATCTGTATCAGAAAAAGACACTCTTCCAGTTTTCATATCAGATGAAGGCAAGGGTAAAAGTTGCTGGGGAACTTATCTGGCTTGGGCACATTCCTTGTGAGTAGGCTAAAGTTCAGTTACATAGAGAAGGGAGTGGGTAGAACTGTGGGTCTAAGATGGAGCTGACAAAATGGAGTTAGTCATACCCCTAAAGATCTTTTTTTTAAAAAAAAATTGAAGTATAGTTGATTTACAATGTTGTGTTAATTTCTGCTGTACAGCAAAGTGATTCAGTTACAGATATATATAGAATTTTTTTTATATTCTTTTCCATTATGGTTTATCACAGGATATTTGTGATAGTATCCTGTGCTATACAGTTGCCTGTGCTATACAGTTGGACCTTGTTATTTATCCATCCTATATATATTAGTTTGCATCTGCTAATCCCAAACTCCCAATCCATCCCTCCCTCACCTCCCCTCCCCCATGGCAACCACAAGTCTGTTCTCTATATCTGTCAGTCTATTTCTGTTTTGTAGATGAGTTCATTTGGGTCATATTTTAGATTCCACATATAAGTGATATATGGTATTTGTCTTTCTCTTTCTGATTTACTTCACTTAGTATGATAATCTCTAGTTCCATCCATGTTGCTGCAAATGGCATTATTTCATTCTTTTTTTATGGCTGAGTAGTATTCCATTGTATATATACACCACATTTTCTTTATCCATTCATCTGTCGATGGACATTTAGGTTGCTTCCATGTCTTGGCTATGGTGAATAGTGCTGCTATGAACATAGGGGTGCAGCACACACCCTCAAAGGTCCTGACTCCTAATACCATCATATTGGGGCTTAAGATTTCAACATATGAATTTTGGAGAGACATAAACATTCAGTCTAGAGCAACCTGTAAGGGAAAAATGGGAGGGAGCTGGAAGAGACTGAGAGAGCTGTCAGAGCCATGCAGGTCTGACCTTGGTGAAGGAGAGAGGGAGCCTCATACTGCAGCACCATTCTAAGAAAGTTTCAGTAAGAAGTCCTTGAGTTAAATTTGCCTCTCAGAGTAGGGCCACATTTTGCAGGAAGGGACCTGCCTTAGTGCTCCTACCACATCAATCATTGGCTGAGAGCACCCCAGGGGAAGCACAGCCTTGGTGCTAACACATTGGTGAATTCAGAGCACCTGAGCCTTCAGTCCTTATGCCCCTGCAGCAGGAGATCCCACTGGTGCATTTTCATGGACACTGCATCCCAGATTTGCTGGCTTTTACTATGAAGGGTAAAACTGCTATCAGCATCTACTTATTCTCCCAACCTAGAAATCTTAGCATCGTAAGTGACTTTTTTGGTCTTTTCGAGTTTTTGTAACTAGCTTTCAAATATTTTCCCTCTTGTCTATCTTCACTACTATCACATGTGTCGGGTCCTTGACAGGTTTCATGAAGATGATCATAGCCAGCCTCCAACTGGTCTCTCTTGCCTCCAGTCACTACCTCAACAATTCACTCCACACTGCCAGACAAATATTCCTAAAATATGACTCACTCTCTTGCTTAAAAACATTTCATGGTTCTCAGTTACCTTCAGGGCAAACTCAGAATTTGATGCAAATTCCAAAGATGAAAACCCCTTTCCAGCCTCAGCTCTTACCACTTCATACTCTGCATACCCTTCTAGGACCATGCTGGATTACTCACTAATCCCTCAATACAACATGCACTTTAATGCCTCCATGCCTTGGACCACATTCTTCTCTACCCTGGAGTTCGATTCCCTTGCTGTCCTCTGATGAACTTAAACTTACTCCCCAACCCCCAAAAGGATTAAGAAACATTTGAATTTTGTCATATTTCCTTCAGAACTTTTTTATAGCTATATTGAGATGTAATTTACATTTCATAAAATCTACCTATTAAAAGTGTTCAATTCAATGGCCTTTAATTTATTCATAACCAATTTTAGAATATTTTCATCACTCCAAAAAGAAACCTCATATCCACTAGCAGTTATTCTCCATTTCTCCTCTCTCCAGCTCCCTGCAACTGCTAATCTACTTACTGTCTCTATGGATTTGCCTATTATGCACATTTCATATAAATGGAATCATTCATATGTGGCATTTTGTGACTTGCCTCTTTCACTTTGCATAATATTTTCAAGATTCATCCATGTTGTAGTACGTATCAGTATTTTATTTTATTACCAAATAATATTTCACTGTATAGACATACCACATTTTATTTATGCATTCATCAGTTGAGGGACATTTGGGTTATTTCTATTAGGGGCTATTATTAACATTTGTATACAGGTTTTTGTGTGCACATATGCTTTCATTTCTTTTTGCTATATACCTATAAGTGACATTGCTGTGTCATATGGTAACTCTACTTTTTAACTTTTTGAGGAAGTATCAAACTGTATCTAAAGTATCTGTACCATTTAAAATTCCCATCAGTAGTGTTCAAGGGTTCCAGTTTCTCAACATCCTCACCAAAACTTGTCATTATCTGTCTTTTTTTATTAGCCATCCTAGTATGTGTGAAGTGGTATCTCAAGGTTTTAAGTTACATTTCCTTGGTGGCTTAACAGGATTGTTAAAAATGAAACCCAGCTATCATCTCCTCTCTTAGGCCTTCTTTGATTCCGTGGATCATCCCCTTCCTTGTATTTCCATGGCTCACTACATGTTACTCTTACTCCATCTATTATATTGGACAGTTGCCATTTGTTGGTGAACAATTCCTTCCTAAACTTTGAGTTTCTTGAGGGCAGAGATTGGTCATTTATTCCTTCTTGACTTCTACCTAGGTCTCATTTCTCCAATGTGATTGAGAATAGACTGATCTCAAACCACATGGAGCACATCCTTTATTTTACTCATTATCTGTATGGCATAGACCTGCTCTTTTCATTTCTGCCAGGAAGCTTCCTGGTCACAGTGTCTGATGGGATATGTGTCAGAAAGAAATACGGCACAAAACTGAGATCTATGTGTTTCTATCCACACCTTCTCAGAACTAATCTCTTCATATGGTTCCATTTGCCCTGGGGAAACTGAGGCATCTCAGAGTAGGGATGTACTATAGTTTGTTTATCCATTCATCAGTTGAAGGGTATTTGAGTTTTTGCAATTATGAATAGTTGTGGATAGGTTTTTGTGTGAATATAAATTTTTTTAGGAGTTTATCTTTCTTTTTTTTTTAAACATCTTTATTGGAATACAATTGCTTTACAATGTTGTGTTAGTTTCTGCTGTATAACAAAGTGAATCGGCTATATGTATACATATATCCCCATATCCCCTCCCTCTTGTGTCTCCCTCTCACCCTCCCTATCCCACCCCTCTAGGTGGTCACAAGGCACTGAGCTGATCTCCCTGTGTGATGCAGCTGCTTCCCACTAGCTATCTATTTTACATTTGGTAGTGTATATATGCCAGTGCTACTCTACAATGGAGTATCTTTCTTCTTTTTAAAATGGAAGTATAGTTGATTTACAATATTATATTAGTTTCAGGTGTACAGCATAGTGATTCAGTATTTTTACAGATTATAGTCCATTAAAAGTTATTACAAGATAATGGCTATAATTCCCTGTGCTGTACAATATATCCATGTTGCTTATCTATTTTATGAGTAGTTTGTATCTCTTAATCCCATACCCCTAACTTGCCCCTCCGCCCTTCCCTCTCCACCTGGTAATCACTAGTTTGTTTTCTATGTCTGTGAGTCTGTTTCTGTTTTGCTATATACATTTGCTTGTTTTATTTTTTAGATTCCACATATAATTGATGGCATACAGTATTTGTCTTTCTCTGTCTTATTTCACTAAGCATAATATTCTCTAGGTCCATCCATGTTGCTACAAATGACATAATTTAATTGCTTTTTTTTTTTTTCTTCAGCTAAGACAGCAAAAGAGATGATTTATTGTTACATGTTACATTCAGCCACAACTGAGAATAGAACTAGTCCGGTATGTCAAAGGTCCAGGGCAAAGGACCAAAAGGGACCGTTTTGATACAAGTAAGGTGGGTCTCTCAAAGGCGGTCGAGGCGATCAGAATGGCCATCGATGTTCCAGATCCACTGAGACAAGTTCTAGACAGTAGGCAAGCAGTCCAACAATTTGTACCAGCGTCCCTGTCCTCTGCCTTCCCTTGTTTCTGCTCCTGTGGCTTCCATGGGTGTACAAGTTTACTTGGACCTCTGCCTCATCTTTCTTCTTTTGCACTTCAGCCTGCGCATTCGCTTCTTCCTCCACTTCGCTCGCATGGCGCGGAGGTTTCTCCGAAGATGGCGCTAAGGCCGAGAATTTAATTACTTTTTATGGTTGAGTAATATTCCATGATGTATATGTATATATCTATACATATATATCACATCTTCTTTATCCATTTGTCTGTGATGGACACTTGGTGTTGCTTCCATATCTTGGCTTTTGTAAATACTGCTGCTGTGAACATTATGGTGCACCTGTCTTTTTGAATTAGCATTTTCATTTTTTTCCAGATATATACCCAGAAGTAGAATTGCTGGGTCATATGGAATTTCTATATTTAATTTTTTGAGGCCCACCATACTGTTTTCCACAGTAGCTGCATCATCTTACATTCCTACCAACTATACACAAGTGTTCCAATTTTTCCACATCCTTGTCAACACTTGTTATTTTTTGTTTTTTTTTTTTGATAGTAGCCATCTCAATGGGTATGCGGTGGTTATTTCATTATGGTTTTAATGTGCATTTCCCTCATGATTAGTAATATTAAGCATCTTTTCATATGCTTGTTGGCCATTTGTATATGTTCTTTGGAGAAGTGTCTCTTCAAGTCTTTTGCCCATTTTAAAAATAAGTTTGATTATTTTCTGTTGTTGTTGAATGAGAATTATTTTTCATCGTTCATTAAAGTAGAAATTCTTAATTCTTTTGACAAGAGTGGGGTGCACTTCTGATAAAGTACAAAATTCTTGTGCCCCTAAATTATGACACTTACCACAAGTTGGCTTGTACTGTGGCTAATTGTCTTCACTTGAACAAACTGAAAGCAAGAAAAGGTCATATTATTGATTCTTACTTGATAAATCTCAAGTTCCTGGGAAGGTAAGTAGCGTATCAGAGTCCAAGGGAGTAAATTAGGGATGCATGGGTATTTCAGAAAAGCTCTCAGGTGTTTCAGGTATTTATTTCTCTAACAAACCAATCCCAAACTGAATGGTTTAAAGCAACAACCATTTAATTTCTCATGATTGGTGGGTTGGCACAATGGTTCTTCTGCTAGTCTTCCCTGGCCTCACTTAGGTTGCTGCATTCAGCTGGCAGTGGGGGGGTGGGAAGGTCCAAGATGGCTTCACCCACACCGTCATGTCTGGGGCCTTGTTGAGGATGCCTAGGAGGCCGGGAGCATTCTCTGTCCACATGGTAATGCATCATTCACCCCAGCTTCTTTACGTGGTGTCTGGCTTCCAAGAAGGTAAAAACAGAAGTTGTAAGTTCTCTTAAGATGGAGATCCAAAACTCAAAAAGCACCAAAGTCAGAATAAGTCACAGGGCCAGCCCGGCTTTAAGTGGAGGGGAAATAGACACCACCTCTTGATGAGAAAAGGGCACAATTACATTAGTGAAAGAGCATGGGGATGTGAGGGATCATTGTCATCATCTGGGGACAGTCTATCATGCCAGGTGATTCTGAGGTCTCCTTAGGGACAGGGCTCCTCTGGTTTGAGAATCTCCAGTGTGTAAGCTCAACTACTCTAATGACCGTTCCATTATATTTCTCTCTCTTCTCCACAGCTGCTCTGATTTTGTGTCTATTCATCATAGTAGCAACAAGACCCATACATGTAGGAAACTGTTGTGCGAACGCATGAAACTATAGCAACAGATCTGTAAACATGGTATCAAGGCTGTGGGAACAGAAATGGTTCCAAAGAATGCTGGGGTTTTTTTTTGTTTTGTTTTTGTTTGTTTTTTTAGTTGACTGTCTATAATAGAATTTATAAGTACATTTTTCATGTAATAAGATAGGTAGATAGTTCCTGACCCAACATTGGTAGAGCATTCATTTTAAATTGTTCTTATTGATTCACTCACAGCCTTTCACTGATAGGCCTCGTGACCCACAAAACACATTTATGAGACAGCTGCCTGGAGCAGGTGCAGATTGACTGAGAAACCATGTGGCACATATATACAATGGAATATTACTCAGCCACAAAAAGAAACGAAATTGAGTTATTTGTAGTGAGGTGGATGGACCTAGAGTCTGTCATACAGAGCCTGTAAGTCAGAAAGAGAAAAACAAATACCATATGCTAACACATATATATGGAGTCTAAAAAAAAAAAAAAGAAAATGGTTCTGAAGAACCTAGGGGCAGGACAGGAATAAAGACACAGACATAGAGAATGGACTTGAGGACACGGGGAGGGGGAAGGGTAAGCTGGGACAAAGTGAGAGAGTAGCATTGACATATATACACTATCAAATGTAAAATAGATAGCTAGTGGGAAGCAGCTGCATCGCACAGGGAGATCAGCTCGGTGCTTTGTGACGACCTAGAGGGGTGAGATAGGGAGGGTGGGAGGGAGATGCAAGAGGGAGGAGATATGGGGATGTATGTATATGTATAGCTGATTCACTTTGTTATACAGCAGAAACTAACACACCATTGTAAAGCAATTATACTCCAATAAGGATGTTAAAAAAAAAAAAAAGCAGTCTTATCCATGCAAGGTTTGCACTCCTTACCCACTTTATGAGAAGCAGAGCAGTGGGGAGAAGCAGAAAGAACCCAAGATCTAGACCTGTTTTTGGTGCCAAGCTGTGGTATAACCTTGGCCATGTCAACTAAGGGCTCCTGAGCTTCGTTGTCCTCATTTGTAAATTTACAATACATGTCTCAGTGTTGGGAAAACCAAATAAGATGACCTGTATAACAGCTGGCAGTTGCATCTCTTGCTAGCACGAGTGTCGAAACTAGCATCCAGAGCAAGTAAACCAGACACAAAGGTTCTGTTGATATATTATTGTACATTGAGCTCTGATAGTGGCCTATTACACTTAAAAGCAGTTTCCAGGTGGTTTTTCTGTTTGTACTTGGCCTCTACTCACTCTAAGTCATGGCTGTGATTGCTGCTGTGGTTGCTCGAGCACGTCAAGTTTGGTTGCACTGATAAATGTATAATTAAAATCAAAAGTAAATGAAAGAATGTAATTCAATTTATAAAATTCTATCTCACTATTCAACGTAATACTATCTCACATTGTATTATTATTTATCTTGTTTGTGTGTCCAGTTTCTCAATTAGATTGGTTAGCTTTTGAGGGCAGAATTTGGGTGCTTACGCTATTTGGATCTCCTGTATCTGCAACAGTTTCTTATAAAAATTTGGTGATGATCAAAATCAGTAACTTACTGCATAAAACGTGACACAGTTCTCCTAAACTGTGCATGATATTTAGGTAGCAGTGTCTTGTTATGGGCTGAACTGTGTCCACTCCAAATTCATATGTTGAAGTCCTAACTTCCAGTATCTCAGAATGTGACCTTGTGTGGAGATACAATGTTTATAGAGATAATTAAGTTAAAATGAGCTCATTAGGGTGGACCCTAATCCAACATGACTGGTGTCCTCATAAGAAGGGGAAATTTGGACATGGAGATGCACATAGATGTAAGAGAATATGAAGAGACATAGGGAGAATACAGCCATCTGCAAGCCAAGGAAAGGCCTGGGACCGATACTTCCCTTCTAGCCCTCAGATGGAACCAACCCTGGTGATACTTTGATTTTGGATTTATAGCCTCCTTAACTGTGAGACCATAAATTTCTGTAGTTTTAGCTACCTAATCTGTAGTACTTTGTTATGGCAGCCCTAGCAAACTAACTCATGTCTTAGGAAAATGGACAGAGTTTTGCCCAGCACCACTTGTTACATGTAGAGGGGAGCTGTGTATTACCTGTGAACTCATTGGTGATAATCACAATGATAAATATAAATTAGAGAGGTTCCTCTTGTGAGGCCTCTATGCAGCTTCTCCCTGATGTCCTATTTGATAGATGTCTGGAAGAGAGTAATAAAGATACTTCTAAATTCATATGTTTTTCATCTAAGAGAAAAGTTGGAGACTCAGTGATGGTTCTCATTTCCAATTTGGATTACATTTCTTTTTCTAAGAATTCTTTTTAATCACAGGGACAGCTTTTGGGCAAAAGGATGGAATATGTGTTTTATATTAAGAGCAAAAATTACTTGATGAGTTGATATCAGTGTGGGTAATTTGCATCGATGTGATCTTCTACATGATAATAAGATAAAATAACAAGTGGTGAAAATCTTTTTTTAAACTCAGATGATAACCTGTATAAAGGTGTAGTTAACCAGGCTTTGAGGTAGTAAATGATTACATTTGGACACCATAATAAGGCCTCTTATTCCAGGTTAGTATGATCCACAGCAGCGGGGCCACAACTGTGCATTTGGGTAGATCTTAGTGTCATTTTACTTTTATTTGAGACTCTGAAGATATCTCTTTCCATCCCTTCTCCCTTGTTGCAGTGAATATCTATTAAATGCCATGAAAATTTATGCTTGAGCTGGCTAAGGACATGTTGAATAATATGAGTACCTGTGTAACCTCCTAAGGCTAATTTTATTATCAAATTCAGAGTCTAATTACTAGTCTAGTTGTGTTTAAAGGCATGGACAGCAGTACTTTTTTTTTTTTTTTTTTTTCTATATAACTGTAAGTGTTGCTTTACTCTCTAGTTTTTAAGGAAAGAAAATTGTGAGAAATTCACAGCTTGTGGAGTCCTAGTGAAAATGACACAAATTCTTCTTGCCTGGGCTTGCAGAACCACCAGCCTTTAGTAAGGAAAGACATATTATTGTAGCTTTTCTAATAAATAAATAAGTAAATAAATAAAAAGGTATGTGCATGCATACACATGTGTGTCTGCATTGTATGTTGTGAGAATGATGGAGAAATTTACTTGATTATGATTCTAGAATCTGTCCAAATTTTCTTTGAGGGAAAGGAGGGAGCAGGCAGCAGTGAGAGAATGGAAAGAAGCACTTTGTGAAAAGCTAGTGGGCTATAGATATTGGTTAGAATTACATTCAACTAGAACAAATACTCTCCATTCTTCAGTTGTTTTTATTTAGGAAAAATCTGTGCTAAAGCTAAGACAATGCAATAAATCTTCCTCTCCTCCTGCAGTTTCTTTGGATGAGCTAGTTTAGAAATAGCAGTCTTTGGAAACTATGACCAATCATGAAATGTGGTAATTAGGTTTTATAGAAAGATGTTGTAAGGAATGAGATGATAAATATGAAGACACTGTAAATTCTCAAGGGGAAAGTTATTACTAGAGTGGATTTCTTTATACATCTGGGTAACTCACTTTTCCTGGTTTTAAACATTTTGTGGGTGCGTGATTCATTAAGGAAGTGTGGCTTTGTTGGATTTGTTTTTAGGGGAAAATAGTTGTGTTCAATTTTAAATATTAAAAAAATGCCCACAATATAAAGTCAAATCAAGAGTAAAGGCTTAATCTTGTATGAGATAACAGGAGTGTCTGGAGGAATTCTATTTTATTCCATCACTGTTGAGATGAAAACAAGACTGGAGCATTCAGGATATCAGCAGATTGTCCACACGCTAGCATGATATAGTGAGCTTTGGGGTAAACAGACATTGGTCATTGCTAGCTATCTGGATTTGGGCAAGTTATTTTACTTTTTTTGAGCCTCAATTTACTCAGCTATAAAAAGGGGATAATGCTGTCTTATCCACACTCAGATGACCTCCCTGTGATCACGTGGCTGTTAGTAGGAGTTCAAAAGCTGGCTTTGGGCATTCCTTGCTCTGAGTCCTACATCCTTGGTGGGAAACACTGTAGAATGAGAAAAAAAGCCATTGAACTGCTCCTGTGAAAGAAAAAAACTTCCCCAATCCACTTTATTCGCCAGGAGATTGTCCAGCAAGCAGCCTTTCTTACAGAGAACATTTGATTGTGGAGTTTCCTTAAGCAAACAATTACACGAAGGAAAAAAAAATTAAGGATTCTATTTTCATCCTGCTGAATACACATTAAAATGTACACTTTACTTTCTGTCAAAGTAATAAATATTGGGAAGTCAGAAGGTTGCTTTGTGAAACTCTAGAGCATTTAAACTTTTTCTTTTGTATTGGGACTGCTTCAATCTCTGATAAGAATGCTTATTTCCAGGAAGGCAACTAGATCTAATTCAAGAGATAAAGGGCAGATCTCTGACAGAAAATTGCCATCTGATGGTAGAATTTTCTATTTATTCAGTATAACTTATTTCAATCTTTCATATTAGTGTGGGCTTTGAGACATCAGAGTCTGACAAAACCCCAAGAGGCGATTTTTAGATACAATGTGTGTCTGGCAGAATGATTTACATGATATATTTAATTATATAAATAAAATGTTATTTCTTTGAAAATGGAAATTTTCAGCTATTCTAAGAAAGTCTCTCCTCCCCTAACCCCAACGCTCCTTTATTTGTCTTTTCCTATAATAGCATTTTTGTAATTTAATCAAGTTGCATCCATTCCCTGAACAGAAACAGACCAGAACAAATAAATTTATGACTTGGTTCTTATTGCATCACCCGTTAGTCTTAGATTGATTGTCTTTATCTCTCCTTAGAGAATCTACCACAAAGGTAGGCTTCATAGGGAAACAGTCGGGAATTTATTACACAGTGTGTTTACATGGGAGTTGCTGAAGGATGGTACTCTTACAATCCTTAACCATGTTTGGACCTAGCCACATCCTTACTCACCTCTGGGCATCATTTGCTTGTTTACTGAGGAATACAGAGAAGAAGAAACAGCTTTTGGATTTTTTTCTCAGTCTCAGACTGGTTCAACTAACTATTTTTTCAAGGTTTTTATATAATATAAATCTTTGAATATACACAATATAACGATTTTTTAGAAAAAGGATTATAAGCAGTCTTTATTTAGATGGGTATAGCTGCAGTGTTATTCATAATTATCCATTCCATGCTTCTCTAATAGTTGGTACAAAAGGGACTCAGAGGGCTGGATTGACTTGTGCAAAGGCATGAAGTTAAGCCAGTAAAAGGGCTGAAACTCAAATCTCGAAGTCTCACGCCAGTGCCTAGTTTCCTAGGAACCATTTCATCTTAGAGTGGAGATTTGAGTGCTATGACAGCAAGGCAGATTCATTTCATGAGAAAATTCAGATTATTTGAGGAAAGAATGTAAGGCCCGATGTGTTCTTTTCTTTCTTTTTTTTTTTTTTCCGATGTGCTCTTGACAAAAGATATTTTTCTGGAGTTAGAGAAGTACAACAAAGGCTTGGCTCTGATCTTTTCCTAAAAAGTCAGCTCCATCATCCATTGTTCATCTTACAAGCCTCAATTCCATGCCTAGCATGGTCCAGGTCTGTGCTCAGTCTCACAGAGTCAAAGGCAAATAAGACACTGTTGAGGACCTCAAGGAGCTTATGATTCAGCACTGGTCTCTAACTACCCTTGCTCCCACCTGGAGGTGGAGGAAAAGATACTAAACCTTCTAAATAAGTTTGTTTCCTGAAAACAAGAAAAACATTAGCTTTATGAAAAATTTAGCATATGGATCAAAATAGTCCATGTAAATAATGTATAAATCAATATACTTGCTTTGGAGATGGATATGCAAAATTTTTTACTAATAGGAATGTCAGACCAGAAATGTCCAGAGTTACTGTATGGTGAGAACAGTAAATAAGCCTAGTGAATTTGGAGACTGGTATAGGGGAGATAATTTTCATGAACTAATTTTAATATTATAAAGGATTGATTTTCAAATTGGGAGGGGAAGACTCCCATAGGAAGTCATATTATATATCTATATCTATATCTATATCTATCTATCTATCTATATATATGTATATGTATATATGTATATATATATGCATTTTTTTTTCTTTTTTAAGGGAAGAGTATAGTTTGAAAAACCTGGTGTTTTGTCCTGTTGCTTCAATTTATTTTTGAAATATAATACCCAATATAGCTATGGAATGGTGAGAAATTTTCTTTATCACTGAGTCATAGGCAAAAGAATGAGAAAGAGCTATTAAGTGAGGTTTAGAGGAAAGGCGGACTTTGGAATCAACCATTAGAAGTTTCACATCTTTGCTGACAACCCTGGTCGAGTCCTTGTGGTTAACACGTTTTTTTTCATCTGTAAAGTAGAAATAACAGTAACAATTTGGTAAGGTTGTGGTGAGAATTAAAGTGAAATAAAGCGAGCACATCCATACAGGGCCTGATAGATCCTAGAAGAGGCAATAAATGTAGTGTTCTTCCTTTGCAATAAGACATCTTAAGGGTTAAATACCCATCTTCCTGTTAAACATTGGCTTCTAAAGATTAAAATTCCACATGAACCCTTCAGTTCTTTATGAGTGGTTTTCATGTTGCCTCAAGTAATTGTGACTCTTGATATCTTGATAAGATCTTCATATTTGTTCCATAAAGAAGTACACAAAGAAACTGGCAGCATTGTGGTGAGACTTAAAATTCTATCATGGATTTAAAAATGAGTTGAGAGATTAGCAAAACAAGGAAGAGAAAAAGGCAAGTCACAGCATGAAAAGAAATTAACTGTACAACATCCATGCCTTCTACACTGGGACTTGAAATGTTCATATTTTCAAAGAAGTTTCTGACAAGCTGGGCTGAATGGCCCGACGGTTAACGTGCCAGATGATAAATTATTTAGTCAGGGCAAAGATGAGAAAGGAGCTTTAAAGACTCTCAGTACATACTAAATAGATTAAGTAATTGTGGAACAAACATAATTAATTGAACAAAATAACAGCAGGAGAAATATGAAACAGACAAGTGTGAAGTAGGACACACTGAAGAATAGGATGTAAATTATACACACTGTACATTCCTAATTGATTGTAAAACTTCTCAGGGCAATGAACTAACAGGTACTGTGGGTCAGTTAAGGAAGCATCTTGCCTGGTATATGAAACTTTCCATAGAGTGAAAGAGCATTTTCTTTTTTTTTTTTTTTAAATTAATTAATTAATTTATTTATTTTTGGCTGTGTTGGGTCTTCGTTTCTGTGCGAGGGCTTTCTCTAGTTGTGGCGAGCAGGGGGCCACTCTTCATCGCGGTGCGCGGGCCTCTCACTATCGCGGCCTCTCCTGTTGCAGAGCACAGGCTCCAGACGCGCAGGCTCAGTAGTTGTGGCTCACGGGCCTAGTTGCTCCGTGGCATGTGGGATCTTCCCAGACCAGGGCTCGAACCCGTGTCCTCTGCATTAGCAGGCAGATTCTCAACCACTGCGCCACCAGGGAAGCGCCCACATTTTCTTATTAATAGCATTATCTTAATTCTTTAAAATATTATATTTGTATTCAATGTAGAACATTGCATAGAGGAATGGGAAAATTCTTGGAAAACAGCAAGTGGAACTGGGGTGGAGGGAGTGGGAAAGGCACACAAATAAAATTTTTTTTAACTATCTAACATGTGCCTGGCATGGGTTACCATAGTAAATTGTATTATTTGCCCACAGTTTTTGCCATTCTCTGTATTCAAGCCCTTTGTTCTGTGGCTTTGCAGTTTCTCCTACCAGAGGTGGGTATATTTCCATGTTCTATTAATGTTGGATTTGCTATGTGGCTTGCTTTAGTTAATCTGATGTTAACAGACATGATGTGAACAGATGCTGAAATGTGCTTGTACATGAAATGGACATGTTCTCATGCATGTCCGCCATTGTTGTGAGATCATGCCTGGGGTAGCCACTGGTCTAAGGAGGATGAATTCTTCTTGTAAACCACTAAGATTTTATAGTGATGGTTAACTTCATGTGTCGACTTGAGTAGGCCATGGGGTGCCCTGATATTTGGTCAAGAATTATTCTGGGTATGTGTGTGAAGGTATTTCTGGATGCGATTCACATTTGAATCATTGGACTGTGTTAAGGAGATTGTCCTCCCAATGTGGGTGGGCCTCATCCAATCAGTTGAAGGTCTGAATCAAACAAAAAGGCTAACACCCTGGCAAGTAAGATAGATCTCTTTCTACCTGGCTACTTGTGCTGGAACATCAGTCTTTTCCTACCTTTGGACGCAAACTGAAATATTGGCTCTTCTTGGGTCTGAAGTCTGTTGGCTTTTGAACTGGAACTGTGTCATCAGCTCTTCTGGGTATCCAGCTTGCTTGCTTTAGAGCTTGGGATTTCTCAGCTTTAATAATCTCTCTCTCTCTCCATGTATCTATCTGCTTATGTATTTATCTATGTATCTGTATGTATGTATGTATGTATGTATGTATGTATGTATGTATATATCTCTGTCTTTTCTCTCATCTGTCTCATATTGGTTCTGCTTCTCTGGAAAACCTAATACAAGAGTTCTTTGTTACAAGGCAATTTGCTATATTAGCATTGAGTTGATACAGTTACAGTATTTGTAGGTGGTTATCTCAATTATCATGATTATCCCCTGTAAAATTTTCTCCCCCCATTTTTACAGATGCAGAAACTCAGGTTCCAAGTGGTTAAATGACTAGTCTAAGGTCATATGGTAAGTGTCACATGGTGGCACTGGAATTTAAATCCAGGTCTTTGTAGTTTCAAAACCTGTGTTCCTTTCAATATGCTATGTTGTTTTCTGGTACCCTAGTGAGATCATAAGCAGAGGATATTAGAAAGTCAATTATGGTGCCACTATAGTTCTTTCTGGAGGTGTGCTCTAAGCTAGATTCAGTCCTCAGCTGGACATTACTCTCTAGTGCTCCAGATGTGCGATCAGCAGTCTAGGCTGACCCAGTGATCACTCCCATTGGGCTAAGAAATCGCAGATGAGCTCCTAGCACCTTAATTACCTCCCACCTAAATGATACATAAGGAGTGACCTCTCTTTTGTTCCTGTCACTGTCTGTTCTTTTTATTAATGACATCACATGGGTCAATTATGTTTTTATCCTTATCCAAGTGGCCCTAGGAGAATTCTCATTAGGAGAAATGAATGTCTCAGGCCACTTGGTGTAACCCAAATAGCTCCCTTCCAGATAGCTAGGAAGGAAAAATACTAACCAATTTCAGAGGAATCCTGGAATCTTGTATCTTGTTGATTATCTGCTATATTCTGCTCTAGGCTAATTATAGTTAATGTTAACATAAATGTGAGTTTCTGAGTAGACAAAGCCAATATATTTACTTTTTTTTAATACTTTGGTTACATCTGACCCAACAAATTAGGTTGCTTAATTCTAGATTTAATAACAGTGTCTCTTTTACAGTTAAGACTCCTCCTATATTTGATATAGTTTTTTGTCGGGAGTTAAGAGAAAAGATGCTGCCGACATGTATTAAACCATAAAATTAAAACTGAAGTCTCGGTTTTAATGCTTGGTGATGGAGTGATTTTAATGGGGCAGTCCTGTATCATTGAAGCTCAAGTTTTCTACCTTGACACCTTGAGTTATCTTTTCTCCCTCAAAGGTTTTCTCCATGTCCAGATATATTTCCATTTCTGTTTTAAGAATACAGATGCCTCTTATGGAAGAAGACAGGTAGAATGTGCCTGATTCTACCAGGAATGTGAGAATAAATAGCCCACTGTTTATAACTGGAAGCATGTAGTCTTGAGAAAATTAATTCTTTATTTTTGTTTTGTTTTTTAAAATTTTATTTATTTATTTATTTATGGCTGTGTTGGGTCCCTGTTCCTGTGCGAGGGCTTTCTCCAGTTGCGGCAAGTGGGGGCCACTCTTCATCGCGGTGCGCGGGCCTCTCACTATCGCAGCCTCTCTTGTTGCGGAGCACAGGCTTCAGACGCGCAGGCTCAGTAGTTGTGGCTCACGGGCCTAGTTGCTCCGCGGCATGTGGGATCTTCCCAGACCAGGGCTCGAACCCGTGTCCCCCGCATTGGCAGGCAGACTCTCAACCACTGCGCCACCAGGAAAGCCCGAGAAAATTAATTCTTGCCTTGTGTCCCACTGGACTTTCGTGAACTGTGATTTTTAGTCAGTATAAGCACTTCTGAGACAGACCTTTTTTTCAGAGACATTCGTGTTAAAAATCTTACCAAGGTTTAATAGAAATTTTTGATCATCACTTTTATTTTTGCATTTCTTTTTTTACTGTTTTTCTTTTCTGTTTATAAGAATAATGCATGTTCATTATAGAACACTGCGAGAAAAAAGTATAAAGAATAAAATTCGCTTACATATTCATAATGTAGACTGAATAATAATATTTTGATTATTTTGGTTTTACCTTTTATCTGTGAACCTATATGTACATACATTGCAACCAAAATGTATATATTGTTTTCTTTTCCCCCTTCAGAATATTTCCTGAGCGTTTTCCTATGTCTTTATAAACTCTTTGGAAACATTTATTTATAATTCTGATCTTGAATTTTCCCTTTTTGGGGGGATGACTCTCAAATCTATCATGTCAAGTTAACAACTCCTTGCTCTAGATTTTGACCCAGACAATCTCCTACCTACTCAATAGGCTGCAAACTGTCCTCACCGCCTACTTCTAGAATATTTTCCTTTTCAAATCCCAATCCCTCTGTTAATGGTGCTGAAATTCTCTTGATAATGTAGGCTAACAATTTTTTAATCCTCTTGCATTTCTCTCTCCTGTCCCCCTGTTTCCAATTACTCACTATGCCCCAGGGTAAGATCTTGGCAATGTCATTCATATTCTTTCTTCCTTTCCAGTCTTATTTGGACAATTTCTTAGGTAAAGCCTGTAGCAGGGCAGTCCTTGTTCCATTGTTGTGGACACCATGGCCTTCTTCCATTGCCACCTCCCTAGTGTAGACCACCATTACCTGCCTCTGGATTATTATGATATACTTTTAACCAGATCCCAGCTTATGCTAAGGCAAGCTCAAAAGTCCTTGAGGAATTATAGAATATCAGTGATGAAAGAAGCTTTCATCTAGGAAAGAAAATGAGGTTTAGAGAGATTAATTTTCTTGATATCAAATAACTGTAAGTAGCACTAGAACCAGGTGTCCAAACACTTATTTTAGAATTCTTTCAATTCCATTACATCTTCTTCAGAGCTTTCTTAATGAGTGTTAAGTAAACACCAAAATCCTTAGCCAGCAATTCAGGGTCCTCCACAATCTGACTCCCAGTTCACACTTGCAGCTCACCTCTCCTTGCTCTTTGAACACCCCTCATCATTCTACCATATTGCTCCTGCCTTTCTCCCCATGTAGAATGGCATCGCAGCCTACCATGACCTGCCCACACCCACCTCCACTGGTTGAAATGCTTCTTGTGATTCAAAGCCAAGATGTAACCTAGCCTCTTCAGTCATGTCTTTCTTGAAGATTCCTGTTGAAATGCCCTTTAATCTGCCCTCTAAACTGCAAATCATTTGAGTATATAATAGTTGTCAGTTCCTGGTATTACAGATTTTACATAAAAACATGGATTGCAACATCCCTACTAAGTTCTCTGCTCCTTAAGGACAAGGATAAGGAGTTCTTAATCATTATTTCATTCAAAACATGTAGAACACAGCCTTTTGTGTAGTTCAGGATCATGAAATCTTTTTTTTTGGATAAATAAGTCATCTTATTGGTTCAGATACAGATATTAATTATAATTATATTCACAAACAAAAGTTCTAATAGTTTGAAAATTCTGACAAAATTACTAAATTATTTAATTTTGATATTCTATGTTAGGGTGTGCACATCAGAAGGAGTACATGATACTGGACTGTAGGAAGGAAATATTAAAACTTTTATATATGTTTATCTCTTGATCTTTAAAAATATTGCTGTTTCTTGTGTAGGTTTTATATGTAATTTATTACTAAAGAAGTCAATGTAGATAATTTACAAATGAATCTATTTGTAAATAGGATATGAAAGATGTAAAGGAGGCTATGAAGTCAAAAAATTATATTGCTGGGATGCACTCAGAAATGTACAAAGAGGAGTTTCATTTCTGGCAGTGGCTGGCTAGACTATTCTGGACAGTACTCCCACTATTATAGTTTCCCCAAATAGCTTGCTATAGTTCAAATCAGGGAAGTTTCTTATTGCCCAGTGTTCAAAATAGATATGTGCACTTGCTTAAAATGTGGTCCTGATTCTCATCTTTAAAGAAAATCCAATCTTCATAATGATACAGGTGAAGCTGAGGGTTGATCTTTATCATGGGTCTAGTCATGTTTTGCTGGTTTGTGGCAGATGAACAAGGAAATAAGGAAATGTATTGGCTCCTTTCCTGCCCTGAGGGGGCTCCTAGTGAGTGAATTACATGGCTACCACAGCAGTTGATGGCAGGATACCAAAGTTTGGATTTCTATACACAATCAATTTCTAGATGCTCACTGTTATAAACCAACTTCAAACACCCCACAGGCATCGTTTTTAGGAACAGTCAATAATCAATGAGCAAATACTGTTCTTAAGTCTACTTATATATTCTTTTAAATTAAAAAGTGTACTTTTTCCTGAATAGAAATTTATATTGTAGGAGTTTTTTTCCAGCTTATGATGATTATTGTTACATTTTGTGAGATAGATGTTGAAGGAAACTTTTTAGTTTTATGAGGCATCTATCATAATAATTTTAAAGTGTTTTATTTAACTTTGAATAGGCAATGTACCTATATAGTTAAATACTCAAAAAATATAAAATGATTTACAGTGAAAACATTTTTTTCTCCCAACTTTGTCTCCCAGTTGTCAAGTTTTCCTCCACACGGGGAATCAATGTGATTAGTTTCTAAGCAATTCATAAGATAGTTAAATACGAGCAAAAATAGTATATATTTTTCCACTTTTCTTCAGCAAATATTATCATACTATGTGCGTTCTCTTGGTCTATGGGTCTTTGAGATATTTTCACATCAGTATATATATGAGCACCTCAGTCTTCCTTTTTTTTTTTGCTTTTCCTCAGACATACTATTTCTCTGTATGTATGCAGTATACTACTTAATTTTTTTAAACCAATCCTCTATTGACAGATATTGAGATGTTTCCAGTATTTTGTTTTAAAAAGTAATTTTGCAGTGAATTATCTTGTTACCAGAGATACAATATAGGACAATATTTTAAAATTGGCTTTGCTGGCTCAGAGGGCATGTGCATTTGTCATGTGGAGAGCTATCAGCTACTTACCCTGCAGAGGAGTCTCCCCATCTCCAATTTTATAGAAGACACACGCATCTCCTGCTTTTTTGAAGTTTTGCCCATGGAGGGCATTACCAAACTTTTGGATCTTTTCCAGTCTAACAGGTAAAAAATGGTATTGCGGTGTAGTTTTAATGTGAATTATTCTCATTTATATTTCTTCTTTCAGGATCTGTTTCTTCATGAACTTCACCCATTTTTTAATTTGATTTTTTTCTCTCCAATTTGAAGGAACCTTCTTTCTTATATGTATATATATATAAAATCAGCCCTTTTCCTGTATGAATTGCAAATTTTTTTTACCACTTTTTTTCTGTTCATCTCAATTTTATCTGAAATGCCTTTGCAGCATTAAACCACCAGCTTCCTAAATTTCAGTCAAAAACAAGAAATACAACTAAAGAGAAGAAAATTTGGAAGAGAAAGATAACATTTCATGAAAGATAATTAACAGGAAGTTGAAAAGTAACATGGAATTTACAAAATCCCTTATTTTACAAATGAGGATGTCTTGACTCAGAGATGTTAAAGGTCATACACAGTCATCCAGCATGTAGTGGGAGACTATACAGCAGGCATTGTTGGTTGCCAACCCAAGGCCGTTTACTCTTCCTTGGTGGCTGATCCTACTTGTTTAGGTTTTTACCCCTGACTCAGTGACCCAGAGCTAATCCTGATTAGTCTCAGCCTTAAGAATAGGCATGCAAACTCTTCCTGGCAACTACCCAATGAAATGAGAGGAAAAGTCTGTTCAAGGGGCTTCTTGTAAAAGTTCTCTGGCTCATGAAAGCAGGCACACAGGACTGATGCCCTCCTTTTTTCAGCTGGGCTTTGCCGATTGAGATTTGCTGCCTAGAACTGAGGCAGCCATATTGTCACCACGAGGGGAGCTAGCCCTAAGGCGAGTGGCATGCTGAGGATGGCGGAGCAGAAAGGGAAATCGCTGGGTTTCTGGATGAAGTTGTTGAGTTGCTGAATTAACCAATTTTGGAAACTTTCTTCCTTGGATTTCTAGTTATATGAGGCAGTAATTCGTATTTATTTGTTTGTTTATTTTTTATCTTTGCAAGCATTTCTTTTATTGTTTCCACTCTTTTCTTGATGCCCCTCAATGGAAGCAGTGAGGATAACCCAACTGTTCTTGTGAGTTTAAGATTGTCAGTGTCACCTTCTCCTGCCCCCTTAATTAGTCTCTGCTTCCCTCTCCTCTCCCCTCCTCTCAGCCCATGACTTTGGTTATCTTCTCAGGTGTGGGGAAACTCAACATGCAAATATATACCTGAGTCTCTAACCAATGGCTTTTTGGCTTAAGAGTTGATTATTTTCTTCATTTGTTTCTGGTTTTTCAGTGTGCAGCCAACTCATTTTTATTTTAAAAATTTAGTTTAATTTTTTTTAATTGCAGTATAGTTGATGTATAATATTGTGTTAGTTTCAGGTGTACAGCACAGTGATTCAGATATATATATAGATATATATATATTCTTTTTCATATTCTTTTACCCTTATAGATTATTACAAAATATTGAATATAGTTCCCTGTGTTATACAGTAGGTCCTTGTTGGTCTTATTTATTTACTTTTTTTTTAAACTGCTTTATTAACTTCATAATATATAATGAACATCTCTCCGTGCAGTAAGTAAAACTCTCCTGCTGACAGAAACTTACAGATTGGGTCAAAAACACAACATTCAATTAGAAGCTAGAAATAGGAGACCCGCAAGAAACAAGTAACACCAAAAGGTTTACAACAAAGGTACACCACAAACATGTGAGTTAAGGAAGCAGGTGTGTCTCCCTATTAACTTCAGGGAAAACATCAGGATTCAAGGCATAAGGCAAAACTCATCACGATGGTCATGGTGAGGGAGGTCCGTGCTAACTGCCCGCAGACTGCTTTTCCCTCAGCTTTTCCATCCGCTCCCTCACCTCCTCCCCAATCCTTTGCATATTCTCCTCTCTCATCCTTGCCTGTGGTTCTCCAAGCCTCTGAGTCGTGTCCCATCTATACTGCAGGATGGGCTGCCTAACATGGAACTGCCTAGGAACTGCCTAGGAAAGTTCTATGCCTAACATGGAACTTTCCTCTAGGTACACGATATTCACCAGCTTCCAAAGGGAGGGCCAGAGGCTCTCTTTTATTAACATCTTGTTCCTTTTCATCCTTTCTTTCATTCTCCTGGTTGGCATTTTCCATGCTGAGATTTTTTTTACTGCTTGTTCCTCTTGGGACAATTGCTTCTGGGCTGTCCTTGCTGTCTCCTTCTCCTCCCGATTCTCTCGCTGCTTCACTGAAACCCGCAGACCTGCAGAAGGTTGGGGTCTGGGCCGGGGGGTGCTACAGCCAGGCGGTTGGCCCCTTCCCGGCCCCTTGTTTATTTTTTAAGCTAGTTGAGTTGACATTTCCTATCACGTGCAGCTTAGCGCTTTGATATTGATACAACCCAGGACTTAAATCTCCCACTCCAAGCTAAGTGAAGTTTTGAATATGTTGTGTTCTTTACAGATAGACACCAGATGTGAAAATCTTATCATTTTCATGGAGAAGGATATTGGAGAACTTTTTTCTCCCAGATTAAAAGCAAGCAGAGAAATACGTATTTATAAAGCTAAATGAAATGCAAAATTCTTTACCGTGATCCCACTTCAGGCAGGCTAAGTCACTTGTTCTTTATGGTAATGATTTTTCAAAATGTGTGGAAAGGTTTTGCTTCTTTGTGACATTGAAGTCAAAGCTGATACTGATATTTTCAATTGGGGTTCACTTACTGTAAAAGTGCACACCTGTCCATTTTTTTCATCATTCTCCTGTTCCTGTCAGTTAGGTGTATGATATAAAATAAGACATTTCTGTGTAGCACTTGAGACCCTCCATATCCAGCCTCAATTTACCCCTCTGACCCCATTTCTCACTATATCTCTTGATTTATCCTTTGTGCCAGTGAGCCTGAATTAATGTTCTTCCCACCCATGACCTCCCCATGTCCTTGCTACTTTGTTCACCTTCCTTCACTTTGCAGGGCATGGCTTATCCTGTGCTTGAAGTCCAAATTCTGTACCTCCTATCTCCAATTCCGTCTTCCCTGTGAAGTTTTCCATGATACCCCTTTCTCTGCTCTCAACTCAGGTGGCAGTAGTACTCCTTATTCTGAACTCCCGTAGCATTTTATCTTTGCCTCTTTAATAAGTTGATGCCTTGTATTTATCTTTATTTTTTTAATGTATTTTTCCTCTGGCTACTTTCTCCTGCTTTTTAAATATTTCTAAATTTGTAAGTATGACTTTAAAAATGGAAATACCTAAATGATCTTGAATTTCCTGACTACCCTCTTAAGCTCCTTAAGGGCATACTTTTGTTTGTTTCATTTTTATAACTCTCCAATAGTGCTAACACTAACACTGAGCCTTGCCCATAGTATCTGTAGGATAAATATATTGGATATTTTGTCATTTTTTCCCAAACACTTTTACAGCTTGCTTGTTTGTACTTGTATCAACTCAACTAGCCATCAATAAATCTCCAGAATGATCTCTCAGAGTTGAAAAGCAAGGAGTCAGTCACACTCCATAATTCTTCAAAAAGGAAAGGATTTCAATAGTGTCAGGTAGTGTTGGTCAGAGTAACTATAGCTACTATTCTTGCTAGTCATGGTAGAATTCAATAATTGAAAGTCGGATTTTTTTTTCTGAATCACTGCCCACCTCTGTCGCATTTGCTCCTAGGACGTCATAGCAGAACAATAAGACTCTAAAAAATACATCCATTAAGTCAATTAGCTTTGTGGGGAGTAGTAGGCTATAATTACTTGCCTTATAGTAGACTGATCATAATGTGCTTTTAAAATTCACACATTTCCTGTGAAACCTAAAAAAGTTATACAAATGAACTTATTTAAAAACAGAAACAGACTCACAAACATAGAAAACAAACTTATGGTTACCAAAGGGGGAAGGGGGAGAGGGTAAATTATGAGTTTGGGATTAACAGATACACACTACTATATATAAAATAGATAAACAATAAGGACCTACTGTATAGCACAGGGAACTATATTCAATATCTTGTAATAACCTATAATGGAAAAGAATCTGAAAAAGAATGTATATATATATATGTATAACTAAATCACTTTGCTGTATACCTGAAACATTGTAAATTAACTATATTTCAATTAAAAAAATAAAAATAAAATGTACATATTTCTATAAAAATAGAATTAATGTGTATTATATTCTAGATTAAAAATCCCTTCAGGAACAAAAATGTTTATTTCCCCTTGTTTCAGTTCAGGTCCTCCAGGAAACAGAAGCTAAGACAGTAGGAAGTACAGGACATTTATTGGGGGCTACATCTATGAAGGATAAAGGGGAAAGGGAGCGAGAGTAGGCAGGGAAAGTCTTTAGATCTGGGTGTAGTACTTGTGCAACAAGTACTATGACTTAAGAGTAGGAAGGAGGGAGGATTGCGTCGGAAAAGCCTTAGGCTGTGGTGTAGGTCTAAGAAAGTCTTGTCCAGACCAATCAAAAGCTCTGGTGTAAAGATGGCCATGGAGAAGGTCCACATTGCACAGAAACGGCTGTGCCCTAGCACAACCTCTGAGCTCACTCATGGGCTGGGATTGAAAACTGTAGTAAATTGACAAGGTGCTGCACCTGGGTGCCCTGAGCCACCTGCACTTCCTGAAGCAGGTTCTCTCGAAGGAAAAGCTGAGTAGCTCCCTACATGTTTAGGGCCACACTAAACATGACATCACATATGGACTTGTAGAGAGTAGAACCTGGTTTAGGAAAATGAGCGTATAAATTGAAAGTGTTGTGTTTTTATTCAGTGCTTCAGTCAGTGCACATGCTATGGCTTATTTGCAGATGAAAGTCTTTCTGTGACTCGGTGTTGCTCAAAATCAGAGAATTAGCACAAAAATGACTTTGTATTTTTCCCAATATTTCCAAGTGGCTTTAAAGTTTGCTCACAAATCAATGACTTTGAGTGACTAAATAATTTTCTTCACTTGGACAGTGCTTATCTTGCCTTAGATTGAAGCTATTGCTAAATTTAAATGTGAGCTGAAACATACACTCTCATTTCTAAAAGCCAGTAATAACAGCTCCAATTTGCTGGTGTGTATTGTATGACTGCTGTTTACACTGTACACATGAGTGTACATGTTGATCTATAAGGTAGGTGTTGCTATCTAAATTTTATAGACAAGGAAGCTGAAGTTCAGTATGGGAAAACCTCTCAAGTTAGGTCATGCTTTTAGAAAGTGGTCGGGCTTGGAATGGAAACCAAGTCTCTCTCACCCCTCAGCCTGTGGTTTTTACACTGGCCAAGATGCCTTGCCTGATGGTTTTCACACAACTGAGTACGTACACAAATTACAACTTCAGGTCCATGCAAGAAATCAAGAGGGACGGGAGATAAATTTTATTGAGTCTTTCTTTACTGTATCACTGTATTATTTCAAATATTTTAAAGTTGAAAGTGGTAATACCTTTAATTCACAGCACAGAGTTTAACTGGAGAATACAGCAGTTACAGAGTTAGTCCCGTATCCTCGGTTTCACATTCTGTGGTTTCAGTTAACCCTAATCAACCGCAGTTTGAAAATATTAAATGGAAAATTCCCAAGGTAAACAATTCATAAGTTTTAAATTGCATTCCGTTCTGCACAGAGTGATGAAATCTCACACCATCCTGCTCCATCCCACCTGGGATGGGAATCATCCTTTTGTTCAGTGTTTCCCACCAGTTAGTCACTCAGTAGCTGTCTGGGTTACAGATCGACTGCTGTGGTTTCTCAGTGCTTGTGTTCAAGTAACCCTTCTTTTATCTAATAATGGCCCCAAAGCACAAGAGTAGTTATGCTGGCATCAGATATGCCGAAGAGAAGCTGTAAAGTGATTTCTTCAGGTGTAAAAGGTGAACGTTCCCAACCTCATAAGGAAAGAAAAAAATATCATATGCTGAGATTGCTAAGATCTACGGTGAGAACAAGTCTTCTGTCCATGAAATTGTGGAAAGAAGGAAAAAGAAATTTGTGCTAGTTTTGGTGTTGTACCTCAAACTGCAGAAGTTATGGCCACAGGGTGTGTGTGTAAGTGCTTAGTGAAGATGGAAAAGGTGTTAAATTAGGACAAGCTATTTTTTTTTGGAGAGAGGGATTTACATAACTTTTATTATAGTATATAATTCTTTTGTTTTATTATTAGTTATTGTTGTTAATCTCTTTCTGTGCCTAATTTATAAAGTAAACTTTATCATAGGTATGTATGTATAGAGAAAACAGTATATTTACGGTTTGGTACTGCCTGTTGTTTCAGGCATTCACTGCGGCTCTTGGAATGTATCCCCTGTGAATAATACTGTATTAGCAAGGTTTTATTATATATCATGCCAGCAGAGTAGTTAATGTGTGCACAGTTGAAATGAATACATTTTATAAATTTTTGTTAAAAGAACTAGCTATATTTTTTCTTCCAATTGGCTGAATGCTTTGGGTATTCATCTCTTCCTTTAATAATTTACTATATTACTATCTACTGACAGGTCTTTAAATTCATATCAACAGAAGCATTTCCTAAGAATCCACGAGTATGTGGAGTTAAACAGAGTTAGTACTTAATGGAAATTAAGGATACTGTTCAGAGTTTGTTAAAAGGAAGCTGTTTTGCAAGTCAGGAAACCACTTTATATTTTTAATACTCTGTCCAAAAAAATATGTTTTTGAAACAAATTTTGGGCTTTCTGTGAAAGAGACAGTTTTAGATTTACAGATAACTAGTAAATTCTTAACATTTTTATTCTGTTATTTAAACGATAACAGACAAGTACAGTGAGTAACATGAAGAACCCCTGTGTACCCATTAATATAGTTGAAGCACTTCTTGTAACACGCCCAAATCCCATTCCCCTCCTTCATTTTTACGGGGTGACCTCTGTCATGAATTTGGTGTTTATCATTCTCATTCACATTTTTATACTTTATTCCATTTATATATATGCACATGCTGCCCTCCCCCACAAACTCATAAGTAATACTTAATGTGTTGCATGTTTTCAAAGTTTGTGTAAGTAGTACCAGATTATACATTATGTTTCTGAGATTTGGCTGTTTTGATTCACATTACCTTATACATGATCTAGAGGTCATTCATTTTAGCATTATGTAATATACTATCGAATGAATATTGAAATACCGCATGTTAAGAATCCATTCTCGACAGGTAGGAGGTTGTTTCTAATTTTCACAATTACAAGTAATGCTACTATGTTCATTCTTTCTTTTGTTTCTTTTTCATAGGTAGGAGTTTCTCTAGGGTATATACCAAGAATGGAACTGCTGGTTTGAAGTGCATATGCATCTTCAAATTTCACTAAAAAATACCAAGTTTTCTTTGAAGTGGTTGCATCATTTCTGTTGTCACAAAAATGGAATTATTAGATATTTTTAAACTTTTTCTAATATAATGGATATTAAATAGCATAACATTGTCTTAAATTTTATTTTCCTGATTACCAGAGAGATTGAATAATTTTTATTAGCCACTTAATCTTCTCTTCTGTGAATTGCCTGTTGATATCCTTTGTCTACTTTTCTATGTGGTTCTTTGTCTTTTTCTTACCAATTTGAAGAAATTATTTAAATATGCATACTACACCTTTGTTATTTATTTCATTACAAGTATTTTTTTTCCAGTCTGTGTCTGGGAACTTTGATTATGGTTCCTTTTTTGAAAGAACAATTTTCACTTTTAGGTAACTGAATTTATTAATCTGCCGTGATAGTATGTGGTTTTGCTGTGTTTAATAAACTCTTTTTTACCCTAAAGCAACAAAAATATTCTATATTTTTTCCTAAATGTTTGAAAGTTTTACTGCTTTACATTGAAGTCTTTAATCCATCTAGAATTAATTTTTGGAGTGAAGTAAGTGAGACCTAATATTTTTTTTTCGTGTAGATAATTATTTGTCCCAGCATCACATTTAGAATAGCTCTCTCTTACCCCGTTACGATGGTTAATTTTATATGTCAACTTGGCTAGGCCACAGTGCCCAGATATTTGGTCCAGCAGTATTCTAGATGTTCCTGTGAACATTTTAAAATCTAAGATTAACATTTAAACAATAGAATTTGAGTAAAGTATATTACCTCCCATAGTGTAAGTGGGCCTCATCCAATCAGTTGTAGCCCTAAATAGAAAAACACTGACCTCCCCAGAAGAAAAGGAGGGAATTCTGCTAGCAGACTGTCTTCAGACTTGAACTGCAGCATCAACCCTTCCCTGGGTCTCTAACACCTTGGCGTACCCTGCAGATTTTGGACTTGCTAGCCTACACAACTATGTGAGCCAATATTTAAAAATAAATCAATTCCTTTCTCTACTCTCCCCCTCACCCCCTTTACCTTTCTCTTCCTCTCTCTCTCACTATAGAGATGGATAGATAAATGGGTAGATAGATAGACAGATAGATAGATAGAGGTAGATACACACACACACACACACACACACACACACACACACACACACACACACACATACCTTATTGGTTCTGTTTTTCTGGAGAACCCTGACTAATATACCCACTATTTTATATGCAATCCCTGCTGTCAGATATCAAGTTTCTGTGTGTGCTTGGATCTTTTTCTGACTCTCTATTCTGTTTAATTTGTCTATTTTTCTACTCCTTTCCAACTTTATTATCTAATATCTGGTAGGGTAATTCTTGCCATTTAATTCCCTTCAAAATTGACTCTTAACCTCTTGTTCTCCCATGTGAATTTTATGACTCGCTTGACAATTTTATTAAAAACCCAGCTCAGATTTTTTATTGTAATTGCTTTGAATTTATTGATTAATTTGACAAGAATAAAGTCTTTGTGCTATTGGGTCTTTTCATCCATGAATATGGTATATCTCTCTACATATTCAACTTTTCTATTTTTTTTTTAATAATTCATAATGATTTTCTCCATCTTTTCCCACATATTTTTTTGTTTGGGTTGCTATTTTTTTGATTTATTCCTATGTATCATATTATGTATTATTATTATTATCAGTGGAAACTTTTTAAGTTAACATTTTAAAGGGGTTACTACTACTGTGTTACTATCCTCTATCTATCTATCTATCTATCTATCTATCTATCTATCTATCTATCTATCTATCTATCTATCTATCTATTTATTTTAGGAGGGGATCTGCTGACTTAACTGGGAACTGGGTTGCCTGGAACAAAGACCACATTTCCCAGCTGCATTTGAAGCTGGGGGTGGACATTTCATTAAGTTCCAGCAAAATGTATGTAAGTGAATGTGTTCTGTGAGGCTTTGAGGAAGTGTCTTTAAAGGAGGGGGGTCATGCTCTTCTTCCTCTTTTTCTCCTTCCTGTTGGCTTGGATAAGATCATGGTGACTGAAGCATTAGGCAAATGGCTTTAAAGTCCTGTTTAAATGCAACTTTAAACACTCCCTGAATCTTGGTATCATGGAATGAAATTTTTGGCCAGTTTGGCAAAAACTATAAGTTCTCCTCTGATTTTTTTTTTTTTAATTTATAGCTGTTTTCTTTTGACAAAAACCTGAAACTTTAACACTAAGATAACCCTTCTCATTCATTTTTTTAAAACATGTGACTGAATTTGATGTACTATTATTTATTTAATATTTTTGAATGCTCGTAATTGAGACAGATATACATTTTCTTTTGTTGTACTGTTACTATCCAGTTGGGCTCTCCAGGTTATATTGACATTCCAAAATGAGTTAAGTAGCTTCCTCACTTTTTCTGATCACTGAGGCAATTTCTGTAAGATTTATACTATCAGTTCCTTGAAGTTTTAGTAAAACTGCCAATATAATTGTCTAAGCCTTGTGTCTTTTGGTGGGGGAAACTTTTGCTCACTAGTTCAATTTCTTTAATTGTATGATTTTATCTCAGCTTTCTCCCACCCCTCACCTCCAGTGTTTCTCTGACCCATTGAGTCTGTCCTGACTTTCCTGAATTTCCTGGCCTCATTAACCTGTACCATTGATCTCCATCTGGAACTTCAAAATGCAGTTCACTTAATTTTTTGTTGCTGCCTCTCAGCTGTGCTTGGAAGGAGATAGTACCAAACAGGACCCCTTCCTTCCCCTTTCCACTGGGTATCTTTAGTCTCACCAAAATTGGCACTCCATAGTGGGCAGATATAAGTAGTTTTCCTTACTGGAAGGCTAGTCCAGTTATTTTGGACTGTCCATTGGGTCTCAAAGGGAAAGCCTGATGAAGTCTGAGGTGCTTTAAAACACATGTAGTGGGGGGAGGGGGTCTCTGGTGACACTTCCTTTTTCTTCTGACCTGACTCATCTGCCCTCAGATTCTCCACTTCCATGCCCCAGACACTGCTGTCCTTTTCTCCTTATCTAAAAATATCCCTTCTCAAAGTAAAAGACCTGGCCCCTTGGAGCATTTCTCTCTTCTCTTATTTAGTGAATCTTGCTGTATTGAGTACTGGGGAGGAGAGGTTTCAGTCCCATGGGTAGGGGATGTAGTTTCTCCAATTTAGCTTTTCCTTTTGATAGTCCCTCATCATGAGCCATGAATCATGGACTCTCTCTCTCTTTCTTTTTTTTTTTATTTTGTGCCTTTATAGTAGAATTTTACTGAAGGAGGCAGAAGGATAATGTGGAAAGAATTCTAACCTTGGTTTTGTCCCTTCCTATTTTTTTTTTTTATTTTTATTGGAGTGTGGTTGATTTAAAATGTTGTGTTAGTTTCAAGTGTACAGCAAAGTGAATCAGTTATACATATACATATATTCACTCTTTTTTAGATTCTTTTCCCATATAGGTCATTATAGAGTATTGAGAAGAGTTCCCTGTGCTATACAGTAGGTCCTTATTAGTTATCTATTTTACATATAGTAGTATGTATATGTCAATCCCAATCTCCCAAATTATTCCTCCCCTCCTTTCCCCCCGGTCACCATAAGTTTGTTTTCTACATCTGTGACTCTATTTCTGTTTTGTAAATAAGTTCATTTGTACCATTTTTTTTAGATTCCACATGTAAGCGATATTATATGATATTTTTCTTTCTCTGTCTGACTTACTTCACTCAGTATAATAATCTCTAGGTCCATCCATGTTGCTGCAAATGACATTATTTCATTCCTTTTTATGGCTGAGTATATTCCATTGTATATATGTACCACATCTTCTTTCTCCATTCCTCTATCGGTGGACATTTAGGTTGCTTCCATGTTCTGGCTATCGTAAATAGTGCTGCAATGAACATTAGGGTGCATGTATCTTTTCGAATTAGGTTTTCTCCAGATATATGCCCAGGAGTGGGATTGCAGGATCCTGCAATGGGGAAAACCACCTGAACCAAGCAGCTCCAACTCTATCACTTCTGAGTCACTCTCTCCTGGGGTAACCACTGTCAACACATACTGCTCTGGGTGGGGGAAGGCCTGTCTTCTCTGGAAAGTTCCACCACTGAAGTAGGCTGGCGTGAAAAGACATGGTTTTCTCTCATGGTGCTGAGAGAAAAGCAAGCCAAGAAAATGCTCAGAGCACAGAAACCGTCCAACTGGCAGTTCTGTGATCCTACTCTCGCTCATTTTCTCTCTGGGCTTGTGGGTCTGGCCCCATCCTACATCCTTAAAGGCGCTCCCAAAGGACTGGGACATATTTTTGCCCACCTTATCAGGGAACCAGTTTCCAGCTTCAGCTGGCAGCAAGATAGGAGCTGGCACCTTGATTCCCCCATCAGCTGAGGTTACTCCTCGGCTCACTTTGGCTGCTCCGTATAAGAGAGTCGGGTCTATTGCCCACCAGGTGCTTCCCACCAAGTTGTTTTTCCAACCCTAGCAGCCTCCTCTTCCTCTGGGAGTTGGCAAGACTCTGGTGATTGACACGACAATATGCTGTCCCTGCAGGTGCAGGCCTTTGCCCTGAGCCTGAAGGCCAGTGGAATGACAGCATCTCCAAAATTCAGCAGCACAAGCAGAAATGGCAGGGGTGGGTAGCTTCACCACCGTGCTCTGCTATTCATCACCTACGGTGAAGCAGGTGTAGGAGGAAGCTCACAGCAGCTCCTTTGTTTGACAATTGAAATTGATCTGTAGAAGGCTGAATGCAGCAACCGGCCACTTGCCGTGACCCAAGTAGACCCCAGTGCACCCAGCACCCCTGAGTGGGCTCTGCTGACTCACTCCCTCTGGCCCCTGCTTCACTCGTTTGCACGGAGCCCAGACCCACCAAGGGTAGAGAAGAGGGGGAGCACGAGAGATAGGAAGGGATGGGAATGGAGTTTCTAGCAGTGCCTGCGCCTATTCCAAGAAAAAACCTGCATCCTCTAAATCATTCCCCACCTTCCTCATTCATGTTCCTGACATCTCTCCCTACCCTGACACCCACCTTCAGACAGAAGAAATTCAGCTGCAAAGTGAAACCTGTTTCTCAGGACAATTGTCCCAATAAGTATCTATTAACATATTTATTTTGGGTTCAGGCTTGGCCTTTAGAAACTCTCTTAATGGTGATTTTTATTTGAGGAGAAGATGTTGCTAAACTTGTTTAATTCTAGCATGTCTCTCAGGAAGGCACTCAAGACTTTGGAACTCCATTCCCCTGCATCTAGTTGCTTTACTGCTTTTAGGCTGCCAACATTGTCTACAGTCAAAAGTCCCATTTTGTAGAGACTGAGGCGTAGAAAGAATGAGTAACTTACAAAGTAGGGTCTTCTGTTTGTTACTAAATGTGGCCTTTCTCTTTCTTTGCTTCTTTCCTTTAATATCCAATTTTGGGGGGGATTATGAGTTTAGCCATGTATCAGTGGACTTGAAGGAGTAGAGAAAATTCAGAAGCTCATCAGAAAGTATACATGGGAAGTAGGAGCAAGGGTGTGAGGTCAGGAAGGCTGTTTGGAGAGAACCATATTTCCCAGGTCATGAATGGTATTTTTTTCTTTTTCTTGCATCTCAAGAGATTCTTTAGAAGTTCCAGGTTTTGCTCACATTTGATTTTTGGTTTGTGGTAATGACCCAGGTTGCTGAGTATCAGGAAGAACTTGCTTCAGGCAGTCACTTGTCCACACTTGTTTAAGGAAGATGAAAGACATCTTGAGTGGATCTGGTCCCAACGTGCATTCTAGAGCCAGCCCACAGCCTAGAGCAATCATGCCTGCAAAGCTAAAGACTTGTGCATAAGAAAAAGCAATGCTCATGTTGTAGTCCCCTGAGTTCTGGGGTGCTTTGTTATGCATGTCATTACATGTCTGTCATTAGATATGTAATATCATTACAACAGTAGCTAATTGATACATCCTTTCTCTCCCCATCCTACTTTCTCTTGTGAAACAACATAATTTCTCCACCTGTAGCTCTGTCTTCATTTATCTGGATCACTTGGGACACCATAAAGAGTCTAACATCTCTTTTTCTCTTCGGGAACCTTGTCTTGAAGCTGGGAAACAACACAGGCCTTTTAGGAAGGAAAATATTATTAGCCTGAGGATATAAGAAACTGAATGTTGTCTGTGTGTAATCTCAGATGTCAAGCTATAAAGCTAAAATGTTTGCCCTATGCTCTAAGAAACATTCCTTCCACTATTGTTTCATGTTCTTTGGAAAATCAGAAATAGTCACTGGTACTTCTCAGGACAATGGTACAATAAACAGGCTGATTACCCAGGTGTTCAATGGAATGCTGCCTTTGTTCCCCTCTAGAGGGCTAAACACTCCAGACATGGCAAGATCCATTTAACCAGATCTGAGTAGCTGTTGAAATCAGTATGTGGCATTTTATAGTTTTCACTTTAGAATTTCTCTACCAGTAAGAATGTATTAAAGATGATCTGGCCTAGTCCATACATCTCTACTGTGAGTTACCTAAGTGATCTAGAAACATTGCAATGGAAAAAATAGCAATTTGAATAATTTTCATGATGCCTTTGGCCATGGAATTATAAGGAACAATTCCATTCCAAGTAGGTTCTTACTTAACTATATTAGATTATGAAAAGAGAAAGCCATGAAAAAAGTAGAGTTGAAAAATGACATTATTCCCTACAGGCCCCACAAATTCAAAATTGATACCTTCCTCTGAGCCTTAGCTCTGTATTCCCTCTGCTTTGAACACCTCTACTCTTCTTTTAATCCACACTTCACTAGTTCTTCTTGTCTATCCTAAGTCCCACAACCTCCCATCTTTCCTGACTCATTTTGCTTTCTTTCTTAAAGCATGCGGGTCCTGCACCCATAGGTGCAAGATTCTTATTCCAAGATGTTCTTGAATTCATCTACACATATATATGTATATTCTCAATCAATAGACATTAAAAGTATAATCACAATCATACGCTCATATACCTTCCATTGCCCTACACATACACACACACACACACACACAAATACACACACTGGTATGTAAAAAAAGATCCTTACAGTCTGCCACATAGCACTACAGAGCTTGTGCACAATAAACTGTACTTGGCCTTAGATCCTCATGTCCAGGATGGGAATCACTTGTCAATACTGCACACTCTCGCACTTGTGTTAGTGGTGTTCTCTAATTATTTTATATCTGTAGGGCTTGTCTCCTAGACAGTGCAAGCTCCTTGAGGGAAATATCCTCAGAAAGGTCTTTTTTATAGCTACCAGAGTGAGGCATATAATAATAGAAGCAAAATGAGCACGTCTTGATGTATTTACTCTCTCAGCCATCCCCCCAGCCCCTACTATCCACCTGCACCGCCACTCTATTCAGGCTCCATCTCCTGCATCTCCTTTGTGAAGCCTATTTTGGGGGAGTTGGGAAGACACACAGTACCCTTTTCTCCAACGAGTAATCAGTCTGACTCTTCTTTTCAATTATAAAAAAATAAACAAAAAAACTGTCATCAGTTCATACAAGTAAAGTGTGTGTACGTGTGCTTAGTTTTAGGATATAAAAGTTCAGAAAGACAAGATTATAAATCATCTACCTTTATTAAAACTCACCCCCCCCCCCCACCACCACCGCCTCAGCACCATCACTAACAGTAGTAATGACCTGGACCAACAGATGGTACACAAGCCCTGGCATCGACAGCGTGGTTTCTGCCACTCATGCAGAGGGAGGTACATGAGCACAGAGGACAAGCCTGTGTGCTCAGGATGTGGTCTGGCTGGGTTCCCCGCTTTCCTACCGCTTCCTGTGCACGCTCGTGCAATCTTGGCTAAGCCGTGGGGCCTCTTGGTGCCCCATGCCCTCACTGGGTAATTACTGTACCTTCCTGTCAGGGTTGTCATGAGCATTAAGTGGGTTCACACACCTAAACACTAAGAGCAGTGTCTGCACAGCATAAACACCCCGTTCAGTCTTAAATATTTTGTGTTATCTCCTTTCTCTGAGCTTCAGCTTCCAGAAGACAATACCTGTAAGATTCAAAAAGATCAGACGAGGTAAACATGGGAAAGTGCTTGTAATGTGTAAAGAACTATACAAACATAGGGCATTATGTCTTTTAAAGTGGCACTTTGAAACATAGTACTGATTTTTGTGCTGCTTCTTGGAAATTCCTCCCCCAGTACTGAGTTCTTTGCTTGTGTGATTTGATAGCAGAGTTATGGTGGATATTACTTTAGACACTATTACAAAGTAAGAGATGTCAGACCAGACCTTTGAAAGTTAATTCGGGAACAAGGTGGAGCGTGAGGGAAGGAAAGGAAGTGTGAGATGTGCTGGGGTAGGGGGTGAGGCTGAAATCATTGAAGAAGCAAAACTGGGATGTGATTAGCAGCAGAGCTCACATGAATGCTCCTTTCATGGCAAAACTGTGAAACCGTTGAGTCTCCTGACAGACGAGGCACATGAGTCACAGGTACTCCCCCTTCCCAGACAGAATCCTACGGCTGCTTTCAGCAACACCTCCCGCCCTTGACTTCACTTCCTGCTGCCACATGAGGCATCAGGGTCCACCGAGAGCACCCCACGGTGTGCAGGACACTGTTGTCTCGTTGCACAGAGGCTTGTTCTGGTTCTCTGCTAGTTGACCTCTAATTCAATGAACTCATCAATGCTGATGTGTAGACGGCCTTACTACATCTGTGTTACCTGAAATTGCTTGAGGCAGGGCACAAGGTTTACCTACAGTGGTGAATTACTTACACCTCAGCTCACTGCCTGTCTTTAAAACAGATTGGGCTTAGGCAAACATTGGTACCTGAATGAAGAAGGTGAAGTTTAAGGATGAAGGTTCTCAGAGGGCCTGACTTCCTCTCTGCAGCCCTGCAGGTTCCATTGCTTTGTGTTCTTAACCCCCACTTGCAGGTTTAGTCCTGGACCCCTGTTTGGTAGCCCTCTCCTCCTTCATCCCTCCCCCCTTCCTTCCCTCTTCCTGCAAATATTTTTGAGTACCAACTCTGTGTCAGATAGCTGGGATTCACCAGTTCCCATCCTCATGGAGCATACTTCCAGTCTTTTTTAGGATAAAGCCAGACTATAGGAAGTAGAGGTTTCATTCTTTTTATTAAAAACATTTTTTAAAAAGCACAGTTCTTAAAATTAGAGTAATTCATGATTCTTACGGACTGAATGTTTGTGTTCTCTCAAAATCCAAATATTGAAACCCTAACCCCCAATAAGATGGTATTTGGAGATGGGGCCTTTGGTGAGTTATTAGGGTTAGATGAGGTTGTTAGTATGGGGCCTTAAGATGGGATTAGTGCCCTTACAAGAAGAGACACCAGAAAGCTCGCTTGCTCTCTCTCCTCTCACGTGCACAAAGAAGAGGTCATATGAGCACTTGGAGAATGGTGCCTGCCTACAAGCCAACAAAAGAGGCTGCAGAATATCTACCTGCAGCACCTTGATCTGGACATCCCAGCCTCCAGAATGATGAGATAAATTTCTGTCCTATCAGCCACCAACTCTATGGTATTTTGTCATGGCAATGAGAGCTTACTAATACAATATTCACTATAAAACATTCAATAAATAAGGAAGTATAAAGCAAAGACTCCAAACTGGAGGGTCTGCAGGTGACATCAGACCTGTAGGCCTGACTCACTTGGTATTTTTTAACAGTTTTATTGAGGTATAGTTTATATACCATACAATTCACCCATTTATAATGTACAATTCAGTGACTTTTAGTATATTCACACTGTCATGCATCCATCACTACGATCAATTTTAGGACATTTTTATTACTCCAGAAAGAAGCAGTCATCTCTCATTTACCCCCAACCTCCTCAATCCATGGCAACCACTAATCTCCTTTTTGTCTCTATAGATTTGCCTGTCCTGAACATTTTGTATAAGTGGAAACATATAATATGTGGTCTTCTGAGACTGACTTCTTTCATTTAGCATAATGTTTTCAAAGTTGCTCTATACTGTAGCAAGGATATATACACATATATCCTTGCTACAAGCCAAATTATATTCCATTGCCAAATTATATTCCATTGTATAGACATTACACATTTTATTTTTTCATTCATCAGATGTTGGACATTTGGGAGGCTTCTACTTTTTGGCTATTGTGAACATTTGTGTATCAGTGTTTTTGTTTTTTTTTAACATCTTTATTGCAGTAAAATTGCTTTACATTGTTGTGTTAGTTTCTGCTGTATAACAAAGTGAATCAGCTATACGTATACTTATATCCCCAATTCCCCTCCCTCTTGCATCTCCCTCCCACCCTCCCTATCCCACCCCTTTAGGTGGTCACAAAGCACCGACCTGTTCTCCCTGTGCTATACAGCTGCTTCCCACTAGCTATCTATTTTACATTGGTAGTGTATATATGTCCATGCCACTCTCTCACTTCGTCTCAGCTTACCCTTCCCCTCCCCGTGTCCTTAAGCCAATTCTCTACATCTGTGTCTTTATTCCTGTCCTGCCCTTAGGTTCTTCAGAACCATTTTTATTTTTAGATTCCATATATATGTGTTAGCATACAGTATTTGTTTTTCTCTTTCTGACTTACTTCACTCTGTATGGCAGACTCTAACTCCATCCACCTCACTACAAATAACTCCATTTCATTTCTTTTTATGGCTGAGTAATATTCCATTGTATATATGTGCCACATCTTCTTTATCCATTCATCCGATGATGGACACTTAGGTTGCTTCCATGTCCTGGCTATTGTAAATAGAGCTGCAATGAACATTTTGGTACATGACTCTTTTTGAATTATGGTTTTCTCAAGGTATATGCCCAGTAGTGGGATTGCTGTGTCATATAGTAGTTCTATTTTTAGTTTTTTAAGGAACCTCCATACTGTTCTCCACAGTGGCTGTATCAATTTACGTTCCCACCAAAAGTGTAGGAGGGTTCCCTTTTCTCCACACCCTCTGCAGAATTTTTTGTTTGTAGATTTTTGAGGATGGCTATTCTGACTGGTGTGAGGTGACACCTCATTGTAGTTTTGATTTGCGTTTCTCTGGTGATTAGTGATGTTGAGCAGCGTTTCATGTCTTTGTTAGCAATCTGTGTATCTTTGAAGAAATGTCTATTTAGGTCTTCTGCCTATATTTGGATTGGGTTGTTTCCTTGATATTAAGCTGCATAAACTGCTTGTATATTTTGGAGATTAATCCTTTGTCTGTTGCTTCATTTGCAAATATTCTCTCCCATTCTGAGGATTGTCTTTTCATCTTGTTTATGGTTTCGTTTGCTGTGGAAAAGCTTTTAAGTTTCATTAGGTCCCATTCGTTTATTTTTGTTTTTATTTCCATTTCTCTAGGAGGTGGTTCAAAAAGGATCTTGCTGTGATTTATGTCATAGAGTGTTCTGCCTATGTTTTCCTCTAAGAGTTTGATAGTGTCTGGCCTTTTGTCTAGGTCTTTAATCCATTTTGAGTTTATTTTTGTATACGGTGTTAGGGAGTGTTCTAATTTCATTCTTTTACATGTAGCTGTCCAGTTTTCCGAGCACCATTTATTGAAGAGGCTATCTTTTCTCCACTGTATAGTCTTGCCTCCTTTATCAAAGATAAGGTGACCATATGTGAGTGGGTTTATCTCTGGGTTTTCTATTCTGTTCCGTTGATCTATATTTCTGTTTTTGTGCCAGTACCATACTGTCTTGATTACTGTAGCTTTGTAGTATAGTCTGAAGTCAGGGAGCCTGATTCCTCCAGCTCCATTTTTCTTTCTCAAGATTGCTTTGGCTATTCGGGGTCTTTTGTGTTTCCATACAAATTGTGAAATTTTTGTCCTACTTCTGTGAAAAATGCCATTGGTAGTTTGATAGGGATTGCACTGAATATGTAGGTTGCTTTGGGTAGTACAGTCATTTTCACAATGTTGATTCTTCCAGTCCAAGAACATGATATATCTCTCCATCTGTTTGTAACTTCTTTAATTTCTTTCATCAGTGTCTTATAGTTTTCTGCATACAGGTCTTTTGTCTCCTTCAGTAGGTTTATTCCTAGGTATTTTATTCTTTTTGCTGCAATGGTAAATGGGAGTGTTTCCTTAATTTCTCTTTCAGATTTTTCAGCATTAGTGTATAGGTGTGAAAGAGATTTCTGTGCATTAATTTTGTATACTGCTTCTTTACTAAATTCATTGATTACCTCTAGTACTTTTCTGGTAACATCTTTAGGATTCTTTATGTATAGATAGTATCATATCATCTGCAAACAGTGACAGTTTTACTTCTTCTTTTCCGATTTGGATTCCTTTTATTTCTTTTTCTTCTCTAATTGCTGTGGCTAAAACTTCCAAAACTATGTTGAATAATAGTGGTGAGAGTGGGCAACCTTGTCTTGTTCCTGGTCTTAGGGGAAATGATTTCAGTTTTTCACCATTGAGAATGATGTTGGCTGTGGGTTTGTCATATATGGCCTTTATTATGTTGAGTTAAATTCCCTCTATGCCGACTTTCTGGAGAGGTTTTATCATAAATGGGTGTTGAATTTTGT
This sequence comes from Balaenoptera musculus, assembly GCF_009873245.2. NCBI lineage: Eukaryota > Metazoa > Chordata > Mammalia > Artiodactyla > Balaenopteridae > Balaenoptera > Balaenoptera musculus. The sequence continues at coordinate 24,760,608 of NC_045788.1, forward strand.
TGAAAGCTTTTTCCACATCTATTGAGATTATCATATGGTTTTTATCCTTCAATTTGATAATATGGTGTATCACATTGATTGATTTGTGTATATTGAAGAATCCTTGCATTCCTGGCATAAATCCCACTTGATCATGGTGTATGATCCTTTTAATGTGCTGTTGGATTCTGTTTGCTAGTATTTTGTTGAGGATTTTTGCACCAATGTTCATCAGTGATATTGGCCTGTAGTTTTCTTTTTTTGTGACATCTTTGTCTGGTTTTGGTATCAGGGTGATGGTAACCTCGTAGAATGAGTTTGGGAGTGTTCCTCCCTCTGGTATATTTTGGAAGAGTTTGAGAAGGATAGGTATTAGCTCTTCTGTAAGTGTTTGATAGAATTCGCCTGTGAAGCCATCTGGTCCTGTGGATTTGTTTGTTGGAAGATTTTTAATCACAATTTCAATTTCAGTGCTTGTGATTGGTCTGTTTATATTTTCTATTTCTTCCTGGTTCAGTCTCAGAAGGTTGTTCTTCTCTAAGAATTTGTCCATTTCTTCCAGGTTGTCTATTTTATTGGCACATAGATGCTTGTAGTAATCTCTCATGATCCTTTGTATTTCTGCAGTGTCAGTTGTTACTTCTCCTTTTCCGTTTCTAATTCTGTTGATTGGAGTCTTCTCCCTTTTTTTCTTGATGAGTCTGGCTAATGGTTTATGAATTTTGTTTATCTTGTCAAAGAACCAGCTTTTAGTTTTATTGATGTTTGCTATCGTTTCCTTCATTTCTTTTTCATTTATTTCTGATCTGATCTTTATGATTTCTTTCCTTCTGCTAATTCTGGGGATTTTTTGTTCTTCTTTCTCTAGTTGCTTTAGGTGTAAGGTTGGATTATTTATTTGAGCTTTTTCTTGTTTCTTCAGGTAGGATTGTATTGCTATAAACATCCCTCTTAGAACTGCTTTTGCTGCATTCCATAGGTTTTGGGTCATCGTGTTTTCGTTGTCATTTGTTTCTAGGTAGTTTTTGAATTCCTCTTTGATTTCTTCAGTGATCTCTTGGTTATTAAGTAGTGTATTGTTTAGCCTCCATGTGTTTTTATTTTTCACAGTTTTTTTTTTCTTGTAATTGATATCTAGTCTTATAGTGTTGTGCTCGGAAAAGATACTTGATGCGATTTCAATTTTCTTAAATTTACTGAGGCTTGATTTGTGACCCAAGATATGATCTATCCTGGAGAATGTTCCATGAACACTTGAGAAGAAAGTGTTTTCTGGTGTTTTGGGATGGAATGTCCTATAAATATCAATTAAGTCTATCTTTTTTTTTATTTTTTATTTTTTATATTATATTGTAGTCTATCTTTTTTAATGTGTCATTTAAAGCTTGTGTTTCCTTATTTATTTTCATTTTGGATGATCTGTCCATTGGTGAAAGTGGGGTGTTAAAGTGCCCTACTATGATTGTGTTACTGTCAATTTCCCCTTTTATGGCTGTTAGCATTTGCCTTATGTATTGAGGTGGTCCTATGTTGGGTACATAAATATTTACAATTGTTATATCTTCTTCTTGGATTGATCCCTTGATCATTATGTAGTGTCCTGCTTTGTCTCTTGTAATAGTCTTTATTTTAACGTCTACATTATCTGATATGAGCATTGCTACTCTAGCTTTCTTTTGATTTCCATTTGCATGGAATATGTTTTTCTATCCCCTCACTTTCAGTCTGTATGTGTCCCTAGGTCTGAAGTGGGTCTCTTGTAGACAGCATATATACAGGTCTTGTTTTTGTATCCATTCAGCCACTCTACATCTTTTCGTTGGAGCATTTAATCCATTTATATTTAAGGTAGTTATCAATATGTATGTTCCTATTACCATTTTCTTAATTGTTTTGGGTTTGTTATTGTAGGTCTTTTCCTTCTCTTATGTTTCCTGCCTAGAGAAGATCCTTTAGCATTTGTTGTAAAGCTGGTTTGGTGGTGCTAATTTCTCTTTGCTTTTGCTTGTCTGTAAAGGTTTAAATTTCTCCGTTGAATCTGAATGAGATCCTTGCTGGGTAGGGTAATCTTGGTTGTAGGTTTTCCCCTTTCATCATTTTAAATATGTCTTGCCACTCCCTTCTGGCTTGCAGAGTTTCTGCTGAAAGATCAGCTATTAACCTTATGGGGATTCCCTTGTTTGCCATTTGTTACTTTTCCCTTGCTGCTTTTAATATTTTTTCTTTGTATTTAATTTTTGATAGTTTGATTACTATGTGTCTTGGCATGTTTCTCCTTGGATTTCTCCTGTATGGGATTCTCTGTGCTTCCTGGACTTGACTGAGTATTTCCTTTCCCATATTAGGGAAGTTTCAACTATGATCTCTTCAAACATTTTCTCAGTCCCTTTCTTTTTCTCTTCTTCTTCTGGGACCCCTATAATTCGAAAGTTGGTGTATTTAATGTTGTCTCAGAGGTCTCTGAGACTGTCCTCTCAATTCTTTTCATTCTTTTTTCTTTATTTTGCTCTGCGGTAGTTATTCCACTATTTTATCTTCCAGCTCACTTATCCGTTCCTCTGCCTCAGTTATTCTGCTATTGATTCCTTCTAGAGAATTTTAAATGTCATTTATTGTGTTGTTCATCACTGTTTGTTTTCTCTTTAGTTCTTGTAGATCCTTGTTGAATGTTTCTTTTATTTTCTCCATTCTATTTCCATGATTTTGGATCATCTTTACTATCATTACTCTGAATTCTTTTTCAGGTAGACTGCATATTTCCTCTTCATTTGTTTGGTCTGTTGCGTTTTTACCTTGCTCCTTCATCTGCTGCGTATCTCTCCGTCTTCTCATTTTGCTTAACTTACTGTGTTTGGGGTCTCCTTTTCACAGACTGCACCCGTTGTTTTTGGTGTCTGCTCCTGGTGTGTAAGGTTGGTTCAGTGGGCTTTGTAGGCTTCCTGGTGGAGTGGGACTTGTGCCTGTGTTCTGGGGGATGAGACTGGATCTTGTCTTTCTGGTGGGCTGGACCATGTTCGGTGGTGTGTTTTGGGGTGTCTGTGAACTTATTGTGATTTAGGCAGCCTCTGTGCTAATGGGTGGGGTTGTGTTCCTATCTTACTAGATGTTTGGCATGGGGTGTCCAACACTGGTGCTTGTTGGTTGTTGAGTGGTGCTGGATGTTAGCGTTGAGACAGAGATCTCTGGGAGAGCTCTTTCCGACTGATATTACGTGGGGCCTGGTGGTCTCTGGTGGTCCAATGTCCTGAACTCGGCTCTCCCACCTCAGAGGCTCAGGCCTGACACCTGGCCGGAGTACCAAGCTCAGAAGAAAAGGGAGGAAAAGAAAGAGAGAAAGAGAGAAAGGGAAAAAGGGAGAAAGGGAGAAAGGGAGGAAGGGAGGAAGGGAAATAAAGTTTTTAAAGTAAAAAATTAAAGAAAATATTATTAAAATAAAACAAGTAATTAAAAAAAAAAAAAAGAGAGCAACCAAACCAATAAACAAATCTACCAATGATAACAAGGGCTAAAAACTAAACTAAGATAAACATAAAAATCAGAAACTGGTCAGTCGCATACAGAAAACCCCAAGTGTACATTTGCTCCCAATGTCCACTGCCTCAATTTTGGGATGATTCATTGTCTATTCAGGTATTCCACAGATGCATGGTACATCAAGTTCATTGTGGAGATTTACTCTGCTGTTCCTGAGGCTGCACGGAGAAATTTCCCTTTCTCTTCTTTGTTTGCACAGCTCCTGGTATTCAGCTTTGGATTTGGCCCTGCCTCTGCATGTAGGTTGCCCTCTGGCATCTGTTCTTCACCCAGACAGGATGGGGTAAAGGAGCAGCTGATTAGGGGGCTGTGGCTCACTCAGGCTGGGGGGAGGGAGGGGTACAGAATGCAGGGATAGCCTGTGGCGGCAGAGGCCACTGTGACGTTTCAACAGCCTGAGGCACGCCGTGTGTTCTCTCAGGGAGGTTGTCCCTGGATCACGGGACCCTGGCAGTGGCAGGCTGCACAGCCTCCCGGGAGGGGAGGTGCGGATAGTGACCTGTGCTTGCACACAGGATTCTTGGTGGCTGCAGCAGCAATGTTAGCGTTTCATGCCTGTCTCTGGTGTCTGCAATGATAGCTGCGGCTCTTGCCCGTCTCTGAAGCTCGTTTAGGCAGTGCCCTGAATCTCCTCTCCTTGTGCACCCTTTTGGGAAGTCTGAGGTCTTCTGCTAGCATTCAGTAGGTGTTCTGTAGGGGTTGTTCCACATGTAGATGTATTTTTGATGTATTTGTGGGGAGGAAGGTGATCTCCACATCTTACTCCTCCACCATCTTTAAGGTCCTCTCCTGTGTACCAGTTTTTGTGTGGATGTTTTCTTTTCTCTTGGGTATATACCTAGGTGTGGAATTGCTGGATCACATGGTAACTCTATGTTAAAGCATTTTAGAAACTGCCAGACTGTTTCCAAGCACTGTTTTACATTTCCACCAGCAGTGTGTGAGTGTTCCAATTTCTCCATATCCTCACCAACACTTATTGTCTGACTTCTTCTTCTAGCCATTCTAGTGGGTGTGAAGTGGTATCTCACTGTGGTTTTAATTTGCTTTTCCCTGATGGTAAATGGTATCTTTTCATGTGTTCATGACCATTTGTATTTGTAAAAAATAAATCAGGCACATACCTGGCAAAGAATTGCTCCTGCAAACTTTGTTGCTTCTTTGGAAGAAATATGTCTTACATCAGCTTGATTCACTTGGTTATGTTGCCTACTTAGCCCTGTAGGTATATTTTATTTCAAACTCTGGTGCCCCATGTGCCAGATACAGCTACTGTTGATGTTTTGGTTTATCATTTTTCTGATTATATCCATGCATAATGAGGCTAGAACATTTACTGGTTCCAAAATAGCCTTCACTTTGAGCAGATTCATCTAGGAGGGTAGACATTGTTTTGGGGAGATGATACCTGCACGTTGGTGGGAGAAAACAATAATGGGTTGGTTTAGTGGCTCTGAAAAGGAAAAGGAAAGACTCAGGGCTCAGTTGAATGGAAAGCTTGAGACCAAAAATGCTGTTCATAGTAAAGTAACAGTTATTTTCACTGTTTCTAGAGCTGCATGAGAGCAAGCAGGGGGTATGTAATGAAGAAAACCTTGGATGTGGGAAAATAAAAGTTGTGAGGGTATGCCCAGGTAATAAAGAGCTGGTGAGGTGGACTCATGGGAGTCTGGGAATCAGGAGGGCCACAAGCATGGGAGAGAATGTTCCTTGTCAAAGAGTGCCCTGTGGGTTTAGGAATGGCAAGTGATGCCTGATATTCATTTTCAAATAGTTCTGTGTACTAAGCTGAAATGAACCTCCACTGTTCACAGGTCTTCAATTAAAGTATACTGCACAACCAGCCTTTTATTAGTGGTGATAGAGGAAATAAAGAAAGACAGTCCATGCTGATGGCCAAGTGGTGGAGGAAGAGGCCAAAGAGGTGCTTAGGTGAAGCTTAGAAAAACTGAGCAGGAAATTGGAATGAGGTGACAGGCAACCTCTAAGAGAATGTTAGCCCTCTCTCCTTTAGAAACGTGTACCCCTCTCCTCCCAACATGTTAAAAGTGATTAGGGCTAGAGGTGTTAGGTTTGAATATTTAAATGAAAAGCCTAAACCCTTGAGGACCTGGGACATCCAGGTAAAACTTAGATGAGATTGGACTATCCATATTAATTTGCAACTTTTAAAAAAAATTAACATTGATTCCTTTCTATATTCAACAAATATTTATTGAATGACGACTACATGCCACACACTTTTGAAGCACTAGGGACAGAGCAGTAAACAATGGAGTAGACAAATTGCCTACTCTTGTGCATTTGCAGTAGAACATATAGGTAAGCCACATTTTTAAAATGTAATTGACTCTTGAACAATGCAGGGGTTAGGGGCCCCGAGCCTCCACACAGTCAAAAATTCAAGTATAACTTATAGTCAGTCCTCCACATCTGAGGTTCTGCATCTGTGGATTGTGTAGTACTATTGTATTTACTATTGAAAAACATCCATGTATATGCACACCCACGCAGTTCAAACCTGTGTTATTAAAAGGTCAACTCTAGTTGGGAAGTATTTCATTGTATGGCTGTATTACAATGTACTTAGCCAATCACCCATTGATGGACATTTAAGTCCCCCCCCCACCATCCCCCACAGTTTTTTTGCTATTAAAAAGAATAAATAGAGGGAGAGAGATGAAGGAATGGTCTGGGACTCCGAGTCTCACCACTTGGGTTCCTCTTCTGAATCTTACTTTGTGCCCTGTTCTCTATCTTGTTGGGCTAGCTGGGCTTCTGTTTTGCTCCTACACCTAAGTTTTCCTTAAACTCCAGAGTCATCGTTGAACTGCATGAAGGGATAGAGCTCTGATTCCTGCTTGACCTGCTCTGGAACCAACTCCTCACCCTGCATTCCCTTTGCCCTGTTGGGTATGATTCAAAAGAGCTGTTTGATGTTCTACTTGCTAGCATTCTGGAACTCTCCTCCCCTGCTTGGTAGCATAACTGAAACTCTGGAACTGTACATTGGGTTTGTGATCTCACATTGCATTTCAAGCATTGGCAACCAGTGCAGTTCTTTCCAAATGCCAAACTTTTTGTTTTATTTTTTAATAGTAATTTTATTTGAAAACATCCTCGAACTTACCAAAAGGATCCAAGGACAGTAAAAGAAACTTTTTTTTGCAGAACCATTCAAGGATAAGTTGCCAACCTGATGCTTCATCACCAAAGAACATCTTAGTATATAAATCCCACAGTCAAGAACATTCTCACAGATAGCTGTAATACAACCATCAAATTCAGGAAGTTAACATTGAAGTATTGGGGTTTTTGTTTGTTTGTTTGTTTGTTTTTTATTGGTTCACATGGCTTTATTGGCTGAAAATAAGTACAAGGAGCAAAAATAAGAGAGTTGTTAACAAGAATTTTTGCAAAATATTTCAAGCACATAGCTACTACATCAGTGAAAGTACTGAACAATTCATTTGTGATAATGTTGCAATCATGCTCATATAGTTATAATAAGAAAATAAATTCTGAACGTTTAGAAAATAAACCTCATTTCATATTTCTCTCTTAAGTTCTAATAAGGGAATGGCTATTTTAATTCATATATATAAATGCAAATGCATTACACAGAAAAAATATATTTGTTCTAACTTATCAGCCTATCTTGATCTCAGTTATAAAAACTGCATACTTGATTTTATTATTAACATATTTTAAATATAAATTCCCTCACTAAAATATGTGAAAGAATTATGATAAGCCACTTTAGGAAGGCTTTTAACTATTCAGGGTTGTTATATAATAATCATCACCACAATGTTTTAGAGATTCAAATTCTAAGGAAAAAAATAACTTGTGTGTGTAAGCAAAAGCTTCATTTTTAAAACATTTTTGAATTTTATTTTATTAATTTTTTTATACAACAGGTCCTTATTAGTCATCAGTTTTATACAAATCAGTGTATACATGTCAAACACAATCGCTCAATTCATCACACCACCACCCCTACCACCCCGCTGCTTTCCCCCCTGGGTGTCCATACATTTGTTCTCTACATCTGTGTCTCAATTTCTGCCCCGCAAACCAGTTCATCTGTACCATTTTTCTAGGTTCCACATATATGCAATAATATACGATATTTGTTTTTCTCTTTCTGA